>NW_028094171.1:0-83181 GCF_014824575.4 Sturnira hondurensis | reverse complement strand
CAGCCTCGCCACCGGCGAGCAGGGATGGAGCTGATCTGTGCCGGCTGAGTAGGGATGGAGCTCGAAACTGACCCACTTCTGGAGGCCCTGACAGCAGTCCGAGATTCCCCGGGACTGCTCGCAGGCAGGCACGGGCCCCTTGAAGCAGGGAGTGCTCTGGCAACTCTCAGTTCTCCCAAGCCAGCTACCTGACTCCACGAGTTATCGGAGCTTGCTTCCGAATGCTCACTCCTCTCTCTGCCACTACTGGAAGACTGATCTCTTATGGTGTTTTCCAATCTGCGCCCTGCCGGACAGGGGTGGTGCCGGTGACCAGTTCTCTCCCAGAGCCGGTGTTGCCCACCCTCGGCTCTCAGAGACCGGGGCGGCCGGCCCGGGCCCTGGCTTGGCCTGGCAGGGGGCCCTGCCACCGCCTCTGTGCTGCTCCCTCGTACCTTGTTGATTTGTGGTCCTCTCCTCTCCTCAACTTCTGGTCATTCAGTCTCCTTTTTCTTAATGAATCTGGTTAAAGGTTTGTCAGACTTGTTTATCTTTTCAAAGAACCAGCTCTGGAATTCATTGATTTTTTGTATTATTTTTAGACTATATTTCATTTATTTCTGCTCTGATTGTTATTATTTCTGTCCTACTCTCATTGGGCTTTGATAGTTGTTCCTTTTCCTGTGCCTTTAAGTGTGAAGTTACATTTTTCTTATTTGAGATTTTTCTTAATTTTTTGAGATAGGCCTACAATGCTTTGAATTTCCCTCTGAGGATTATTTATCCAGTGTCTTAAAGATTTTAATTGTTTGGCCCTATTTTCATTTGTTTCAATGTATCTTTTGATTTCTTCCTTGATTTCATTGTTGATCCATTCAATGTTTACTGACATGTTATTTAGCTTCCATGTCTTTGAGTATTTTTAAAAGATTTTATTTATTTATTTTTAGAGAGGGGAAAGGAAAGAGAAGGAGAGAGAGAGAAACATCAATGTGTGGATGCCTCTTATGAGCACCCCACTGGGGACCTGGCCTGCAACCCAGGCATGTGGCCTGACTGAGAATCAAACCAGTAATGCTTTGGTTCACAGGCCAGCACTCAATCCACTGAACTATTCCAATTAGGGCTCTTTGCATGTTTTTCAGTGTTTTCCTTGTGCTTAATTTCTAGTTTCATAGCATTGTGGTCAGAGAAGATGCTTGATATTGTTACTGAACAGAGGTCCAGGGGGGCAATATTTGGCCCACCGAGCGATGCCAAAAACTGCTACAGAACAACACGGGCCCCTCCCAAGGACAGTATACTAATACCTACTGGGCTCATCTGTTCGCCACCGAAGGAAAGACATCTCTCAATGCCAGAGATTTGTGAAAAGGAAAGGAAAGGTTTATTTAAAGCTGCACAGACTTAAAGTAGTGACCTGATGTCCCCATAAAAATATCAAAGTACTTTAGGATAACCACAGACACCCACAGCGCTTCCTTATCCCCCTGCCCTATTTTGGGGTACTGTATCTCAGGAAAAGAAGCACACATCTGTGTTTCAGGACGCTGGCACCATCAGCTGTGTCGCTGTCCAGGCAGGATCTCCGATTAATCCAAAGTCATGTGGCACCTTCTCATGGTCCACTGGCAAGAGTTCTTCATATCCATTTTTCCAGGCAAAGTCTCTCCTGCTTCCTAGGCCATGGGGCCAAAGGGAGCATCCCAAACCCAAGTGGGCCTCTTCTACCAAAGCTGCAGGGATTTGCACTCAACCAAAAGCACGTGTCTTCATCCTTCACCTGGCTGCAGGGGTCCCCATCTTGGCAAAGCCAAGTGGTACTCCTTCACATGGCTGCAGGGATCCCCACTCTGGCAAAACCACGTGGCTCTCACTTCACCTGGCCAAGAGGGGACCCTTACTCTGCTGAAACTACCTGGCTCCCTTTCCAATGGCTGCTGTGTCTGGGTTTAAATCCTCCCCCCCCCCCCCCCCCCCCCCCCCCCCCCCCCCCCCCCCGCCAGTCCTCCTTTGCAGCCCCATTTCCGACTCCTCCCACAATTGGTTACACCTGCCAGGACTCCCATATTATTACAAATGTACTGGGCTTCCATCGTGAGTCTGGGCAGGTATGGCCCCATGGCGTGGAGCCAATCAATTCCAGCTCTCACACAGGTGCTGTAACTCGGGACCAGCCCTCCAGTTATATCCTGGGTAGAAGTCACTTCCATCCCCCTGGCTCAGAGCATGGCCACAGCCATTTGACAAATCTATGAAACCAGTTAAAGGTTATAGATATGTTAAATGACCATCCCAGAGGTTAGCTGTGAAACTGTTGCTATGCAAAACAGTTCTCAATGGCCCTGCTCCATTTATCCCTTCCCCCAACTGACACCTGGGGGGGGGGGTCTTGGTGAAGACATCTTAATATATCTCTTCAATATTCCTATACACTTTGAGTTCTGGACACCATTCCAAATCTTTTTTTTTTGCCCTGCCCTTGGCTGCACCCTGTATTAATATGATTTCATTCTTCTTAAATTAATTGAGTGTCCTAACATGTGGTCTACCCCAGAAAATGTTTCAGGTGCACTTGAAAAGTATGTATATTGGGCTGCTTTGGGGTGAAATCCTCTGAAGATATCAATTAAATTCATTTGATCTGGTGTGTTGTGTAAGGCTGCTGTCTCTTTTATTTTCTGCGTGGAAGATCTATCCACTGAAGTCAATGGGGTATTAAAATCCCCAACTATGACTGCATTTTTGTTAGTCTCTGCTTTTAAATCCACCAAGATTTGCTGTACATATTTAGGTGCTCCTATATTGGGTATGTAAATGTTTACTAGGGTTATAGCCTCGTGTTGGATTGTTCCCATTATCATATGGAGTGTCCATCTTTGTCTCTTGTTATGGACTTTGTTTCAAAGTCTATTATGTGTGATGTAAGAATTGTTACCCTGGCTTTTTTTTTCATGCCTATTTGCATGGAATATTTTTTCCCATCCTTTCACTTTCTGCCTGTGTGAATCTTTCCTTCTGAGGTGTGTCTCTTGTAGGCAGCATATATGTGAGTTGCAATTTATTATCCATTCATCTACCCTATGTGTTTTGATTGGGGCATTTAATTTATTTTACTCTTTGGGACAGTGTGGATGGGCCTGGAGAACATTATGCTAAGTGAAATAAGCCATTCAGAGAGAGACAATTACCATATGATTTCACTCATATGTGGAATCTAATGAACAAACTGAATTAACAAGAAAAATAGAGACAGGCTCATAGATGGAGAACAGATTACCACTCATGGGGAGGGGCTAGGGAGTACATGGATTGAGCAAAAAGAAAAATGACTAAGGGACATGGACAACAGGGTGGAGATTGCTGGGGGGAGAGTAGTATAAGGGAACTAAATAATAATGGAAAAATATAATAAAGATTATATATTTAAAAATAAAATAAAAGTGAGAAGATAAAAATATTGGAAAATAGGAACAAAATTAAGGAACAATTAACTACAACAGCAATATCAATGACAAATGAGCAAAGATTAATACAGAATGAAAGAGATAATCAATATTATAAGGAAGAGAAAAGAATATGAGATGACTAAAGGAAAGTAAAATGATTTTGAGAGGACAGAGGAGAGAGAAATAAAAAGAGTATGAAACAGGAATGAGGCAAAGAAAGGAAAATTATAAATTTTAAAATGAAAATAAACCACAAGAAATGGGGGGAAGAAGGCAAAATGGAGTAAGAAAAGGAAGGAGTAAAATATGAAATTTGAAATAAAAAAGACAGCCTATTAATAGGAACAAAACTAAAAAAAAATAACAAATGTTAAAAAGCTATGTGAAAGAAAAAACATGAAAACAATGGAAAAGAATTTGGTGGAATTTGTCTCAGCAGAGTCCAGTGCTTGGCTGCAGGCCTCTCCTTCTGGATCTACTCCTGGTAATATCAGGTGGTGTCCTAGTTTTGCCCTAGGTATCTGGTTTGAGACTACGAGTGAAACAAAGTCTGTGACTATCTCCTTCAGGCTTGGCTGTGTCTGCCATGGTCCTTGCTGTTCTACCCTTATGGCTTTTCATCAGCACAAGAAGCAGGGGTGGATTATCCAATGTCTGAAAGTACCAGAAATACTAGCTCCACCTGCCTCTATCTGTGGCTCTGCCACTAGTCTTAGCCTCCCCACTGTTTTTGAGAGAGCTTCTGGTGTGATTGGGAGAATGGGGCTCCTGAATGGGGCTCCTGTACCCTTGGAACAGCTGTTCAGACTTTAGGGAAGATGGTGGATGTGTTCCCCAGCCCCAGTGCCACAAACCTTGGTCTGTCCCACATTATTTCCAATAATGTATAGTTTCTGATGAGTTAGCTTTCTGTTTCATGTGAGGGGTCATTCTGTGTAAAGGGTGAAGCTCTTTCTGACTTGACACTGATGGCAGCTCTGTGTAAGAGCTGAGACTTGATGGGGCCCTGAATTCCCCTTGCTGTACCAGTATCTACAGTCTCTAACCAGCCAGTTTCAGTGGAATAGGGCCCGAACAACCAGCATCTTGTTAGGGCTGAGAAAATTCAGAAATGTCCCCCTTGGTGTCACCCTTTGCCTGCCCCCAGGATATATGAACCCAGCAGGGAGCTCCTGAGCCTGGCTGAACTGTTCCAGAGGAGGGGCATGGGCACACTTCTCCTTCCCAGATGTTTTTACTCCACAGGTTGAAGCTCTGCCTGGCTTCAAAGAATCTCTGGCACTCAACTCTTGTCTGTCTAACTCCTATCTCACTGCTTTTGCAGGAGATGTAGTCCAGAACTCTGTTCTTCAAAGGACCCTAGCCTGCTAGCAGAGATGTGTGGGGTATAGCAAACCCTTGTTGCACAGATATATGAACTCCTTGCCCAAATAGATTCAGTGGGAATGAACAGTGCTTTCAATCTGGTCTCTTTGCTAGACAAGCAGTTGCATGCGGCACCTTTGCCAAGCTCCTTTTCAGCTCCTTTTTAAAAATACTCTATGCAGACTTCCAGCCAAGATGGAGGCATAGGTAGACACACTGTGCTTCCTTGCACAACCAAAACAAGGACAACAAATTTAAAAACAAAAAACAACCAGATTGGTCAGAAAATTGAAATTCATGGAAGTCCAACAACCAAGGAGTTAGAGAGGAAACATTCATCCAGACTGGTAGGAAAGGTGGGAGATGGGCAGCTGGGAGAGGAGAGGACTCATGGCAAGGCAGCAGCTGGTGGAATGGGTGGTCCCACATTTGCATATGGATAAATTGGGAGGAACAACTGGGGAGTGAGAAAGACCAAGGAACCCAGGGTTCCAGTGTGGAGAAATAAAGCCTCAAAACCTCTGACCATAAAAAGTTGTAGGGGTTGTGGTGGTGGAAGAAACTCCCAGCCTCATGGGAGAGTTTGGTGGAAAGACCCACAGGGTCCTAGAACATACGCAAAACCACTCACCTGGGAATCAACACCAGATGGGCCCGATTTGCTTGTGGATAGTGGAGGAAGTGACTGAAAACTGGCAGAGAGCTGAACAAGTAGCATTGTTCTCTCTCAGACCCCTCCCCCACATATAGTGCCACAATGTAGCCAGGTGGGTAGTCATGCCTTGGCCAATACCTAGGGCTCTGCCCATAACAGGAACCCAAGACAATATGTTCCAAGTGAAAGAATAGATTAAAGTTCCAGAAAAAGTACAACTAAGCAATGAAGAGATGGCCAACCTATCAGACGCACAGTTCGTAACACTGGTAATTGGGATGCTCACAGAAATAGTTGAATATTGTGGCAAGATAGAGGAAAAAGTGAAGGCTATGAAGAGTGAAATAAAGGAAAATGTACACGGAACCAACCGTGAAGGGATGGAAACTGGGACTCAAATTAACAGTTGGGAGCAGAAAGAAGAAAGAAGCATTCAACCAGAACTGAATGAAGAAGGAGGAATTTAAAAAAAAATTGAGGAGAGGCTTTGGAACCTGCAGGACAACTTGAAATGCTCCATCATACGAATCATGGCGGTGACGGAAGAAAAGAAAGAGGAAGAAACTGAAAACTTATTTGAAAACACAATAAAGGAGAACTTCCCTAATCTGGCAGAGTAAATAGACTTTCAGGATGTCCAGGAAGCCCAGAGAGTCCCAAAGAAGCACACACTAAAGAATATCATAAGTACATTATCCCAGATGAAAGATAAGGAGAGAATCATAAAAGCAGCAAGAGAAAAGGAGACAGTTACCTACAAAGGAGTTCCCATAAGACTGTCAACTGATTTCTCAAAAGAAATCTTGCAGGCAACAAGGGGCTGGAAGGGAGTATTCCACGTCATGAAAAGCAAGGACCTATATCCAAGATGACTCTATCCAGCAAAGCTATCATTTAGAATGGAAGGGCAGATAAAGTACTTACCAGATAAGGTCAAGTTAAAGGAGTTCATTCTCACCAAACCCTTATCATATGAAATGTTAAAGGAACTTATCTAACAAAAAGAAGATAAAAAATGAATAGTAAAATGACAACAAACTCACAGGTATCAACAACTGAACCTAAAAAAAAAACCAAAATAAAAACAAAAACAGACTCAGCAAACAACTAGAACAGGAACAAATTCACAGAAATAGAGATCATGTGGAGGGTTATCCATGGGCAGAAGGATGGGCAGAATGAGGGAAGAGGTACACGGAATAAGAAGCATAATTGGTAGGTACAAAATAGATAGGAGAAGGTTAGGAATAGTATGAGAAATGGAGAACCAAAGAACTTATATGTACCACCGATGGACATCAACTAAGGCGGGGTAATGATGATGGAGGTAGTATAAGGTGGAGGGGAATAAAAGGAAAAAATTAGATAACTGTAATAGCATAATCAATAAAATTTATTTTTTAAAAAGGACTCTATTCAGTACCCATATCACAGTCCTGAGTTACTGTCTGGTTTTCTGTTCATATCACTTCCCCAGAAAGCATGATGTCTTTCATGGTCACAGCTGGCTGCATCCTGCAAGTGCTTGTGACAAACCCAGGTGCGGCAACCTGATTGTTTCAGGAAATTGTGTTCCTATTTGGAATTTCCTTGGTTGGCTCTACTGTTATGGACATGCTTCTCACTGTGTGTGTGTAGCCTGGGTCTTCCAGACTCTGCATATCCTGCCAAGTTTCTCCTGGTTAGGGTTGGAGATCCCTGTCCAAGACTTGGGCCCCTTTGCTCTGAGAGAGGAGGAAGCTCCTAAGATGCAATTTCTTTCTGGTGTTTCTTGTGCTGCAGGTGCCATGCACAGGGTATTTCCCCTTCAATATATAACATCTCTTTACCGGATTGTATGAAGTTTCTTTTGGCTTTAAAACTTTATATCAGCTAAGATTCCATGGATTGTTCAGGTTATGTCAGAACAACTAAAAATATGAGTTTGGGGCAAGAAGAAGTGGGCTCAACCTCTATCTCTTTGGCTGCCATCTTCAACCCCTCTGAGTTAATTTTCTAATATGGTGCATAATGTGAATTAAAGTTCATTTTAGCCCAATTTGTCCTGTTCTCAATTTTTAAAAAGTGTGTGGTACATCCTGATGGATTACTTCAATTTTTATTCCTGGTGCCACCCATTAAGACCACTGTTTAATTTCATTGTGCTGTTATAATGAACTACCATAAACCTAGTTGCCTAAAATAACTCAACTTTATTATATTATAGCTTCATAGATCAGAAGTTTGAATCAGGTCTCTCTGGGCGAAAATGAAGATGTTGGTGGGCCTGTGTTCCTTTTGGAGACTGAGGGGGGTAGAATTTGTTTTCTTAACTTTTCCAGCTTCTAAAGGCTGCCGATATTACTTGGATAGTGAGCTCTTTGCATCTTCAAAGCTATCAATGGCCAGTTGAATGTTTCTTATGTCATATCACCCTGGCTCTGACTCTTCTGCCACCCTCTATTTCTAAGGATCCTGCACTTCCATTTGGGACCACTGGATAATCCAGAACAATCTCATTTTTTAAGGTCAGTCACCTGATTAGGAGCCTAAACTCCATCTAAAACCTTAATTTGCTTTTGATATAATATAATATAATATAATATAATATAATATAATATAATACAATACAATTAATATAATATAACAATATGAATGTACAGATTCTAAGGCATGGATATTTTGGGAGAGTCATTATTCTGCCTACCACAAGCATGGTGTGTTTTCCTTTGTATATATTGCTGGATTTAGTTTACTGATATTTCGTTAAGTCTTTCTGTATCTATATTCCTGAGGCATAGCTGTTTGTAATTTTCTTTATTTGTATGTCCTTGTATAGTTTTTACATCACAATACTGGTGGTATATATACTTGGGAGGACCCCCAAAACCCAGGATTTATTTATAAAAATTTTGTATTTATTTTTTTTATTGTTGTGCAATTACAGTTGTCCCCATTTCCCCCATTACTCTTCCCTGCCCTACCCACCCCCACTTCCCACATTCAATCTTATATCTTTAAACTCTGGTCACCTTCAAAGTACTCTCCATTTGGTGCAATACACCTATCAAGACTTTTTTCTACTGCTCAAAACAGTTTCAGAACTTGTTAATTTGATGCTTTTTAGTGCTTCTGCTGTTTTTTGTTTCACCTCTTTCCACATTGGCAAAACATTTCCCTTTTGAAGACTTTTTTTTCATCTGGGGAAATAAAAATGTTGTTTGGGGTGAGGTCAGCTGAATGAGGAAGGTGGGGAATGGGAATCATGCTGTTTTGGGTCAAAAACTGCTGAACATTCACCATAGTGTGGGCAGGTGCGCTCGTCAATCACCCACCATGACATAGGAAAATACGTAAAAAGAATCTTAAAAACTCAATCTCTGAAGCTGAATGCAGCTTCTCACAAGGACAGCTGGTACACTGATACAGATGGGCTCCTACAATATTCACCTAGTGGGGGAAGCCTGTACTACAAGTGGGTGGTCCTTCAGAAGATAATTCTGGTTTTCTTTGGGTGTCCTCTTGTAATAATGTATTGGATAGTATTTGTTATATTTTTTATTTTGTTTATAATTGATGTTGTTTTTGTTTGTTTTGAGGTTTCTAACTATGAATTTAATTTCTGTAATAGATATAGGACCATTTAGAATAATTACTTTTTCTGGAGTGAGTAATGGTTGTATCTTTTAAAAAATTTGTTCACTTTAATTGATTAAATTTATTGGCAAGGTAGTCCTTCATTATTCTTTTTACATGGATAAATATATAATTTATTTTTCCTTATTTTAGATTTTATTTATTTATTTTTAGAGAGGGGAAGGGAAGGAGAAAGAGAGAGAGAGAAACATCAATGTGTGGTTGCCTCCTGAGCATACCCCCACTGAGGACCTGGCCCACAATCCAGGCATGTGCTCTGACTGGGAATCTAACAAGCGACCCATTGTTTTGCAGGCCACTGCTCAATACACTGAACCACACCAGCCAGGGCTTTTTTGTGTTTCCTTAAGTTGGAAGTTTAGATTATTGATATGAAAGCTCTTGTGTATTCTGGTATAAGTATTTACTATTATAAATTTACCTCTAAGCATGTGTTAGGTCTGTTCTACATATTTTGATATGAAATATTTTTGTTTTCATTGAATTTAAAATATTTCACAATTTCTTTTCTGACTTTTGTTAACCTATTGATTTTTTAGAATGGTGCTGTTTACTTTTCAAATAATAAGATATTTTTCAGAATATGATTTCTAGTTTAATTCTGTTGTTATCAAAGAATACTATCTGTAACTTCAATTATTTTAAGGTATTGTGCTTCTTTTATGAAGCAGAAAATAAGCTATTTTTAATGTACCATGTGAACCTGAAATCAATGCATATTCTTCTGTTGTGTAGAGTGTTCTATAAATATCAGTTAGATCAAGACTTTGCTAATATTATACAGGCTTTCTGTATTTATCTTCCACTTGTTTGTTCTATTGGTAAGTGAAAGATACATATTGAAGTATCCAACTGTAATAGCATATTTGTTTTCATCATTCAGTTTTTGCTTTGTGTATTCTGAAATTCTGTGTATAGGTAAACACGCATTTAGAATTATGATGTTTTAAGAAGTTGAATTCATTCTCTTTATCTTTAGTAGTAATATCACTAATTCTGAAGTATTCTTGGCCTTTTATGAATTCACAGAACATTCCCGCTTTCTTTTTTAAAAAATTTATTTAACTACTTTATTGTTGCTCAATTACAGTTGTCTGCATTTTCTCTCCTCCACTCCCGGCCACCCCAGCCAAACCCACCTACCTTTCTTGCTTCCACTCTCCCCCTTGGTTTTGTCCATGTGTCCTTTATAGTAGTTCCTGGAAACATTTCTTCCCACTCTCCCCTCCCCTCGCCCCTCTGGCTATTGTTAGATTGTTCTTTAAATTTTTTTTATTTTAATTGTTGTTCGAGTAAAGTTTTATGCCTTTTACCCCCATCCGAACCCACCCTCTAGCCCTCCCCATCTCCCTCCTGTTTCCAAACCCCTTGTTATTGTCCATGTGTCCTTTACACGTGTTCCTGCAAACAATCCCCTTTCCCCCTGAAATTCCCTCCCCTCTCCCCTCTGGTCACTGTCAGCCTTTCTTCAATTTCAGTATCTTTGGTTATATTTTGTTTGTTTGTTTGTTTTGTTGTTTAGGTTCCTCTTAAAGGTGAGATCACATGGTATTTGTCTTTTACCACCTGGCTTATTTCACTCAGCATAATGCTTTCTAGTTCCATCCATACTGTTGCAAAGGGTAGGAGCTCCTTTTTTCTTTCTGCTGCATAGAATTCCATTGTGTAAATGTACCATCGCTTTTTGATCTGTTCATTTACTGATTGGCACCTAGGTTACTTCCAGCACTTGGCTTTTGTAAATTGTGCTGCTATAAACATTGGGGTGCATAGGTTCTTTTGGATTGGTGTTTTAGGGTTCTTAGGATATAATCCCAGCAGTGGAGTTGCTGGGTCGAATGGCATATTCATTTTTACTTTTCTGAGAAAATTCCATACTGTTTTCCATAGTGATTGTACCAGTCTCCAATCCTACCAACAGTGAACTAGGATCCCGTTTTTCCCACAACCTCTCCAACACTTGCTGTTTTCTCCAACAACGCTTTGTTTATGATGGCCATTCTGACTGGTGTAATGTGGTATCTCATTGTGGTTTTAATTTGTATGTCTCTGATACCTAGTGATACTGAGCATCTTTTCATGTGTCTCAGGACCCTCGGTATGTCCTCCTTGGTGAAGTGTTTGTTCAAGTACTTTGCCCATTTTTTAATTGGGTTGCTTGTCTTCTTAGAGTGGAGTCATGTGAGTTCTTTATATATTTTGGAGATTAAACCCTTGTCTGAGAAGAACACAGGTTACTCTTAATTTCAATGTGTCTGGTTATATTTTGTTTGCTCATTCCAGCTTTCTTTTGGTTAAGGTTTTGTGGTACATTTTATTTTCCTTTTTTTAACTTTTCATCTATCAATAGTTTTATATTTATTGTGTACTTCTTATAGGTGTTCAGACTGTTTACAGTCTGAATTTTTTGATATAGTTACATTTACATCTGTATCTTAGTAATTGTTTTCTGTTCATCTAACCTGCTGTTTATTAAGTTTTGCTTTTTTCTTGTTATGTTTTGAATAAATTGAGTAATCTTTGTGATGTCATTTTACCTCCTCTATTTAGTTATTCTAGCCTCTTTTAAAAATTTGCTTATTAGCTTCATTACAATTTATAATATACAATTTTAACTAATCAGAGCACAACTTCACATATAGTATCAGAAGCTCACACCAATATGTTTACAATTCTTCCCTCATATTTGTATGCTATTGTTACCATACATTTCACTTATTCATATGTTATAAGCTCCAAAATGCATCATTAATATTTTACTCGAAAATATCCTGTTTTAAACAGACTAAAATATTCAAAGTTTCCCCTTGACATTTAGTTTTACTTTTATCATTCCTGGCACTTCTTTTTTTCTTTTAACTCTTTTAAAATTTTAATCTTAGCATGCTCATTAGAGCTCAGCAAATGGCTTCAAATTCTTCAGCTTTTATTTTTTAAATTTTTATTCAAGTATAGTTGTCTCCATTTTCCCACCACCACTTTTACCCGCCCCATGAATCCCCACCTCCCTCCATCAATCTTACCCTCTTTTGGCTTTGCCCATGTGTCCTCTATACATGTTCCTTGATGACCCTTCCCCTTCTTCCTTCTGTCATCTCCTTCCTCCCTCCCCTTTGGTTATTGTCAGTTTGTTCTTTATTTCAATGTCTCTGGACATATTTTGCCTTCTTGTTTTTTTTGTAGACCATTTTTATTTTTTTTCTATACATCCAAGTTTCCATCTGGTATCACATTCTTTCTGCCCAAATAACTTCCCTTAACATTTCTTGTTGCACATGTTTACCAGAAATAAATTCTCTCAGCTATTTGATGTCTGAGAAAGTCTTTGTTTTTTCTTCTTTATTGAAACATTTATTTTAAAAAACATTTTAAATACATACAGATTTCTAAGTTGACAGATTTTTCTTTCAGTACTTTAAATATGTCACCCAATTATCTTCTGGCTTGCATTGTTTCAATGAGAAGTCTACTGTGATTCTACTTTTTGTTCCTCTGTATATACTTTGTCCTTTTACCACCAGCAGTTTTGTTTTGTAGTTCATTTTCAAAAGTTTGACTATGATCTATCTTGAAATGTGTGAATTTATATTTATCAATATCCCTTTTCTCTGAGTTTCTTGGATATGTGGTTTATAATCTTTTATTATTTTGGAAAATTGTCAGTCATTTTGTTTGCAAATGATTCCTCTTCACTATTATTTTCTGAGAATCAAACTACTTGTATCTTAGTCATTTATATATTGTCTCACAACTTTTGGTTGTTTTGTTCTTTTTTTCTGTCTTTGTATTATAGTTTGGATAACTTATAATTGCCTATCCTTAAGTTTACTAATTCTTTCTTTGGCTGTATCCATCTGTTAATGAGCCCACAAAAAGCATTTTCATCTGCGTAAGGTTAAAGAACACTGTATTACTTTGTTATTTTATCTACATTTTAAACTTATAGCATTACCATTTTACTTTTCTGTTGTTTACATTGTTGTGCTGAAATTCCCTATCTGTTCATGCATGTCCATATTTTCAGGTAGATTATTTATCATATTCATCATAATTATTTAAAAAGTCTTTGTCTAATTATTCCAATATCTGCTCTGAATCAGGTTTGGATGATTGTTTTACTACTTGACAGTAGATAATTTTTCTTACTTTCATGTTTGTATTTTATTTACTTTTAAATTTAATGCCAGATATGTATTTAGAAGGATAGTAGGAACTATAGTAAATGGTTATGTCAGGAAATGACCCTGCCTCTTCTTTTATAAGGTCATTTAATTGTAAAATTTATCAATTCACTCAGTATTTGAGCAGGTTTTGTGATTAGTGCTATCACTACCATCAGTGCACTACCATTTTAAATTTCTGTAGCAGCAAGCTGCTGTCATCATATCCTTAGAAGGTGAGTTGTGTTACCAGATAATTTTTCTTGGTGTTCCTACTTCCCCCTCAGCTTTCAGTTGCCCTTGCATGCTTGGGCCACAGAGGGGAGTTCTTTCTATGCTCCTGCCCCTCTTCCAGCAAAAAAAAAAAAAAAAAAAATAGTGTTACTTGTTATTTTATGCTTAGCTCCTCATGGGGGCATAGCACATATTCTGTTTTCTTGGTCCAGTATCAGTCTCAGGGAGTTCCTCAGTTTCAGGAATTGCACCTGAGCTTCAGGAACATAGTTCCCTAGTATTCCTTGCCATACTCACTGTGGCAATCAAACTTCCTTATATTTGTCTTTGATCTTGTACAGGAGTTTCCTGTCCCTCCTCCAGTAGTAGCAGACCTATGCTTAGTATGTTTGTAGCATCCTGCTTTTGCTCCAGAAGTAGAGGGCATTTTTTATATTATTTCTCTAGGAGCAAAGAGTATTTTTGAGTTCTAGGTAAAAGATTCCCTATGCTTTCCTCAGAGGCAGGCAGGTTTTTCTTCTCCTATTCCTCGCCACCGCAATCCTTGAAAGCAATAGATCTTTGCCTATGCCATGGAAGTGAGATTTTTTTGCCCTATTCCTAGCATCTTAAGGCTTTTGCTTCAAAGGAGAGAAGAGTTTGAGGAAGCTTGCATAGAAACCCTTCTCCCCATCTTTTTCATGAATACTCAATGTAGGTAATATAGAAAACAAAATTTGTGTGAATGCAAACTTTTCTTATGTTGAGGACAACAAGGTATTCTGAACCAACACACTATTTTGAACTCCTCTACAACCAGTATCTTATATTGATATCAAGCTAATCTTTTCCTTGTTCCCATACATGAGACCCTGTCTTTACATCATTGCTTATGCTGTTCCTCTTGTATAGAAAGCCCTCTTTTCTTCTCTATAAATTCCTAAATTCTTCCTTGCCAAGCTCAATTTTTATTTGCTTTTTGATAATTCCAGACAACCTTAATCTATTTCTTGGGGTATTCTTTATAACTTTTAAAAATGTATTGTTACATCCAATTTACAAGTGGACATTTAAACATGCATCATTTAGTGCTTTATTACACTGTTTACATTATTCCCTAATTATGTCATAATGTCTATGCAGGTATACAGTATAACATTTGACAATGTCCTGACAATAGAATTTAGTTAGAAAAAATGTATTAAGCTGCTCTTGTGTTACACTGACTGTGATAATGAAACAAATACATCTATTCTTTCTTTTGATTAATAGTTGTAAAGCATTAGCCCATTAGCAGATTAGTTTAACAAACTAGCTCTGAGTAGTCTAGATTCCTGTTAAACTTGAGTTTATATATGTATGTACATATTCAGGATTCTGGAATTCTTAAAGCTTTTCTAATCTATGGACTCTCTGTTATTGGGTGAACAGGTAAGCAAAAGGGGGTGCTGCTCATTCTGATAAAGTTACAAACTAGAGTGGAATTTGCTCTAATACTTAAGACAGATCCCTTGATTCTACTCATTCCCACCCCTACAACCCATATGACCCTTTGATTGCTACCATTCCTACTCATACCATTTCTCTATGAGGAATAGGTTTCTTATTACAAGTGATGGGAACAATTCCACACCTTTCCTTTGAGTGAGTGGCAGATGAAGGGTCACCAGAACAGGAGGCTTTGTTCCTCATCTCTAATCTCCTTAGATTATTGAAGAATTGTTCTGACTACAGTTTTTTTTTTTTTTTTTTTTTTTAGGTTTGCCTGCTTGGTGTTCTGGTTACTATTCTTTTTGGAAAATTTCAGATTGAGGCACAGTGACTGGACTTTTTCTCTTTTGGAAAAAGGCTTTGCCTCCTCCAGAGAAGGCCCATTCCCTAGCACAAGCCTAGTGGGTGAAAACAGAACTACCCAACAATGCCTATGGGTGGCTTCAGAAACTCAACTGTTTCTGTGTTCCAGTGACAGAGCAAAATGATCCCCCTAAGCAGGCCTTCATTCACTGATTCATTCACTCAGCAAATATTTCTGGAAAACTTGCAATGCATAACACCAGCTCCAGGAACAGAATTTTTCCTTGCCAACTCACTTGTTTTGACAGGGTTGTTTGGGAGACAATGGCTTAATTTGACTTGTGGTAGGAATTGCAAAACAATCCAGGGGAGAGGACAGTGGACTACAAGACATCACAGAGAATGTGGAACTTTGTGCAGTTCCCTAATTTCCAAAGATGGGGCTATTTAGAGGTCATGGTTTCACTATTGTTTCTACCTTTGTTTCCAAATTGGCTACCCCAACATGATGAATCCTGTGGACTCTAGATTTTTTCCTTCTCTCCCTTCTTCCTGTGTCCCAATGCCATTTTCTGAAACCTCAAGTAGTTTCTATGACCTACAGCCACCCTGAGTCTGAATTCTGCCCTTCACTTCTGTAAATGCAAGGTTAGAATTAGCTTTTTTCTGAGCCAGCCCCTTTAAAGTCATGGGAGCAAACACACTTGGGAGGGAGAAAACCTGTTGCAGGACCAATAATAAGTATTCATTCTGTTCTATACATTGAAGAGTCAGACACCAGCAATCTCTAAGATCCCATCTTCTCAGACATTCAATGATTACTTTCAAAATGATTACTCCAAAGCTTCTTCACATGTAAACTGCAAACTTCAAAAGGACTAAGGAAAACTATAAATAAATGTCTTCTTTGAAAACTGAATTTTTTGTCATTTTCCTATAGATATGAAAAAAGAAGGAAGCTGACATTTACTTTTTTCAAATCGCTTCATGCTGTTTTTAAAATTATTATTATTACTATTATAATTATTTATTGTTATTCAAGTACAGTTGTCTTCATTTTCACCTTACTTTGGCCCCCTCACCCCACCCATCCCTAAATCCCACCCTCAAACCTACCCCCTTTGGCTTTGTCCATCTGTCCTTTATACATGTTCCTTGATGGACCGTCCCTTATTTTCCCCCATTAGCCCTCTCCCCACTCCCCTCTGGTTACTGTCAATTTGTTCTGTAATTCAAGGTTTCTGTTTATATTTTGCTGGTTTGTTTATTTTGTTGATTAGGTTTCACTTATAGGTGAGATCATATGGTAATTTTCTTTCACTGCCTGGCTTGTTTCACTTAGCACAATGCTCTCCAGATCCATCCATGTTGTTTGTGAAAGGTAGGAGCTCCTTTTTTCTTTTTATTGCATAGTATTCCATTGTGTAAATGTACCATAGTTTTCTTATCCACTCATTTAGTGGTGGGCATTTAGGTTGCTTCCAGCACTTGGCTATTGTAAATTGTGCTGCTATGAACAATAGGGAGCATAGGTTCTTTTGAATTGGTTTTTTAGGGTCGTTAGGGTATAATCCCAGCAGAGGTATTGCTGGGTCAAAAGGCAGTTCCATTTTTAGTTTTCTGAGGAAATTTCATACTTTTTTCCACAGTAGCTGCATGGGGGACATACAGAGGGCCCAGAGACATATAAGGATCCTCAGCATCATGAACCATCAAAGAGATGCAAATTAAAATCACAATGACATACCCATTCACACCAGTCAGAATGGCCAGTGTGAACAAATCAACAAATCAACAAACAAGTGCTGATGAGGTTGTGGAGAAAAGGGAACCCTAGTACAATGTTGGTGGGAATGCAGATTGGTGTAGCCACTGTGGAAAGCAGTATGGAATTTCCTCAGAAAAATAAAAATGGAAGCTGACATTTATTAAGTGTGCTATAAGTCAGGCTCTTTAAGTCAGGTACTTTCTTATATTGGATATTACTATTTCAAAAATAATAACTTGAAGAAAATTTGGGCAGATGGAATGAGTGTTTTTTTGAAGTACTGAATATAATGCCTGGCTTGAAGTATGCACTCAATAAATGTGATGGCCTGACTCATGCTTCAGCTCCTTCCTACCCAGATCCCCACTATTTATTATAAAACAAACAAACAAACAAACCCCAGAAGCTCAGAGGATTAAGTTACTGCCCCAAGTCACCCAAGTTTCCTGACCCGAAGGCCATGTGTATCCTCTTACATCACTCTGCTTCATGAGTGTGAAGTCTACAGTTATTTCCCTTGTAAACCTGCTTATTAGCATTTACAGTTTGAAGAGTTTGCTTGGAGGCATTCTACTCTTCCACCTAGTTCCTTGTTGTGATCCAGAGCCTGTGTTTAGCAGGTAACTGCCCAGAGGTTTCAAGTGCGGTGCAGATGTCCCTGTGCAGGATTATAACTGAACCCATGGAGCTTGAATCTTCCATCTAGGCCTCATTAATATCAAACTTTCATTCTGGGCCAAAAATTCCTTAGGGCAGTCCTTGGGTAACCTAGGCAAAGATTCCCTGGAGCATCTGATTTCCAGTTCTGTTCTACTGATGCAAGTAAAGAAAAATGGCCTTGTGGGGAAGATTGAAGGGTACTACTCTAAAATAAAAATATAGACAGGTATCTTTGTTTAAAATTTGATATAAAAGTCATATACTTGGCTGGCAGAATATTGAGAACTGTTACAAGAGTGGGGAATATGGAAGTAGCTACAACCATAGAAGAAAATGACCAATGACCCTAGGGAAGAAAGAAGATAGATTGAGGTTTGTCTACACGGAGTTATGAGTATTGGCTCAGAAACTGGTAGGGTAAAACAGGATGTTGTTTAGGTGAATAACAGAAGACTGATTTTGAAAGTAACTTCATGAATTTAAAACAATCTTACGAGATCCATCAAGTCCATTCATTCTATAGCAGGCTTTCCTGAGTTGCTTTTTGTTTAGCACAAGGGTCCATGGGATTCTACCTCTAGTGCTGGAGATAATTTTTTACAGAACACATCACATTCTAGTCTGATACTCACAGTGTGTACAGATCAATTCTGGGTTTAGGATAGCATCAATATATCTTTAGTGTGGAATAGGCAGTAGTTCAGAAATGTTGCACGAAGAAGACAGCTAGAGTTCATGGTTTCTTGTGGTCCCTTCTACCTTCAGGTGACCAGCATACTGAGAACTTTTCTTTGTCACTCTCATTGTTTTACTTTCTCTGGGTCTGTCTCATAGGTTACAGAGGTCAGTCCACACTATAGAGCTGTAGTGTTGGGGATCAGCAATCTGGTCTTCCTAATGGTGTCCAAGATGATTCCAAATACATTGCTTTGCATACAAGGTGGGCATAGTTCGCTTCTCTAGAAGAAGTACAATATTTTGGAAAGAAATACAATATCTTTCAA
This sequence comes from Sturnira hondurensis, assembly GCF_014824575.4. Classification (NCBI taxonomy): domain Eukaryota; kingdom Metazoa; phylum Chordata; class Mammalia; order Chiroptera; family Phyllostomidae; genus Sturnira; species Sturnira hondurensis. Next base: position 64,498 of record NW_028094171.1, on the reverse strand, counting down.
ATGGCTTTGAATACAAGTAACTTGATTTTGGATCCAGATTCTGCCATGTCCTAGCTCTATGATGCTGAGCAAGTTAGTTTAACTTCCTTGAGCCCCAAGTTCCTCACCTATAAAGTTAGGATAATCTGATACCTTTTTTTCTTTGGTGTATTGTAAATATTTACTGGGATAATTTATGGAAAGAATTCAGCTCAGCGATTAACATGGGGTATATGCCAAAGACATATTTCTTGAATGAATAAATGAATTGATATTGGTGTCTTTCTTTCCTCCCTTCTCTATGATGAAGTGTTGTTAAAAAGACTTCTGTTATTCTTTAATTAAATGGCAAGATCATGGATGTATAATTCAGTCAGCTCAGGGTCTGAATTCTTAACTCAAACATCTATTAGCTGTATGACCTTAGTCATTACAATTTTGTCTAAGACTCATTATCCCTATGCATAAATCTAGATAGCAAGGCCAAGTGTGCAGGGCTGCTGTGAAGATTAAAGGAAATAATGAATGTGATAGTGCACAGCACAGAACCTGGAACATGGTACATGATCTATAACACTAGGTCCCTTTCTCTATCCTCTTGGGAATTTTCACATATGTGGGCTCATTTAATCCTCATTTAAGCCATATGAGACATGTATTATCATTGTAGTGAGATAATATATGTGGAGGTACTTAATACAATATGATGCAGGTGGTCAATAAATGTTTGTTTCATTTCCCTCCTTCTTAATTAAGCCAATTATTATTCTGCTAACAGTCATGCTTTTGCATGAACTACATGAATATTTTAAAGAATAAGGTGATAATTTTATATTGCTATCAATTTAAAAGACTGTCTGGACACCTGGCCTATAATCAGAATGATATTGATTTTAATAAGATAACAAAAGATCACAGAGTTGATAGACATAAAGTGCTTGCCTAATTTTTCCTTATTATAGTGAGCTATGAGTAAATTAATGTGTTATTTTAAAGTGTAATAATAATTAGGAAAACATTTTCATATAAATTATAGTTTTACATATTTATGTCATGCTTTTCTTAGCATCTAAAATTCTGTTTTTTACTCATCATGTGATGTTTTTTTTTAATCTATGTTATAGAACTGGGAAATGACTGGAGTTGACTTCCTCTGATTCTAACCTATTCTCTTACCTGCTTTCCCAACTTAACATCTCATCTCTACTACTTAATGTGTTAAAAAATAATTTGGAGAGGGCCAAAAAGTGAGTGATGCTTGTGGTTGGAGCAGAGAGCTTCATGCCAAGATAAAATCTGGTCTATGGTCACTGACCAGCTTAATTTGCTATAAATCACCCTGTTAGCAAGCATAGACAAATTATTTAACATATTTTTCCTTAGTTTAATTATCTGTAAGGTAAATATAATATTAGTACTTACCTGATAAGGTTGTTTTGAGGATTAAATAAGATAATTTATAAGTAAATAAGTTGATCCAACTAAAATCTTTATAGCATAGAGTTCATCATGTAGTAAGGATTAAATAAATGTTAACAGTTGCCATTGCTACTACCACTACCACCACCCTCTCTGCCACTACAATGATAATGATATGACAAAACCATTGGTAAAGAATTTAGTGTTCTGTCTCATAAAGTATTCTAGATTTCTGAAGGGTGAGCCGAGGACTTTCTTAATTTCAACTGCCATTTTAAAAATCTTTCCTAAATGTGTGTGTCTACATTGCTTGAATTACTATAGAAAATGTGGAATCATCATTGTATTTTTGTGCACTGAGACTCTTTCAGGACCAACTGAATATCATTCATACCCTTTGCTACAATTGCCCAAAGCTTCAGTTATGAAAGTTATAGGAAACCTGGATGAATGTATTTAAATGCAAGAGAGCCCTTGAAAAAATTTTGAATTTTAATTGTGTCGGTGTCTAATTTAATTTTTCCTTTTTTCTATTAGGAACAGAGTATATTCAATGATCTTAGTTTTGTTGAGTCTAAACTAACCAGAATTTTACATAAACCTTTTCCCTGTCTCTAAGTAAAGCAGAAAGCCTGTTACATAAAGGATTTATCTCTGTGCCCTGCATATTTAGGAAAACAGGGAAAAGGGAATACAGCTAGATTGATTAAATTCATTTTCTTTTGAAAATTGACCAGTTGCATGGCTGCTCTGTGAAGTTAATTAAAACAGTTAAATTTCCTAAGTAGCACATTGTAGATCAGGTGGAAATAGTGAACCTGGATGTGTAGTCTAGAAATTTTCAGTAAGTCACAGAGCAGTGTGTGATTGTGACTTTACTGACAATAAAAATGGGAGGCAAAGAGGCCCATGGAGACTTTTGTCCAATGAATTCTTAAAAATGGAGCGACAAGTGGTTCAGATAATCTCCTATATAAATGTAGAGGGCTGAACACCAGTGGTCTCTTATGGTCCCTTCTACCTCCAGGGCCTTAGAGTTCTAGAATGCCTATTCTAGCACTATTCCTTCTTTAGATATACACTTTTAAAGAAACTTCCCTTCTTCATTCTTTCCTTTATATTCCTTGTATTCTTCCCCAAAGTGTACTGAGTACACACTATATGCCTATGCACTAATGTGCTAAGCATTGGAGTACCACATATGGGGTACAACATACAACTTATAAACTTGACATTTATAATGTTCTAGGATATATTTGACTTATTGGTTGGAGAAAGATAGCCTCTCAGTCGTGTTTGAGCTTTATGCTATATACAATTCCTTAGATGGGAATTTTCTCCCTTTCCTTTAGCTTATAGGATTTAAGACTTTAGGAAGATTTAAGAATTTAGGAAGCTGGAGCTGATCAAACTGAGTTGGCAGAAAGCTAGGATTAGGGTGGGACTGGGGGTGCCAACTTCTTGCTTCTGACATTGCCTTATAAGTGGCTCAAAGAAATCTCCTGTTTGCTATGCTTATTCAAATTCTAGAAAGGAGTTGATGTATGTATAATTAAAACAAACTAAACTAACAAACAACAGAATCACACAAAAAAGCAAAACACCAAACAAAACAAAAATAAAATAAACAAACACACAAAACTCTCTTTATACTTGACCACACAGAAGTTGTCTTTCTTTGGATTTGAAAGGCTCGGTCAATTTTTCTTTCAGTTATCTGAACGGAGGTTGAGGCTGCAGCATTAATACCTGCAGCATTAACACCTGCAGCATAAACAAATAAGGTAGTCCATCTACTTGCTTTATCTAAAAGAGAATTTAGGACTAGGGTTCTGGATCCTCACCAACCCCCCTCCCTTGCAAAGTAAAAATTATTATCTTGGCATCAGTTACTGACAATGGCCCAGATGGCCCCAGGGTACCACCAATTTTTACAAAAAAAATTGTGAAATAACCTCCTGGAAGAATGTAGAAGCAAAGCCCGGTGTTCCGTGAATGTGGGCTGGAATCAAGCAAGGCTCAGGATCCTGAGGCTCATCATGCTGTAGCAATAAGGCAGGACTTGGGAGAGCCAGGCTCTTGTGTTAGGAAAATTAAACTGATGGCAGATTGTTATCCACTTATTCACAAGTACATCAAAAGGGTATTAAATGCCCTGGCTGATGTGGCTCAGTGGATTGAGAGTTTGTCTGTGAACTGAAAGGTCACCAGTCTGATTCCAGGTCACTACACATGTCTGGGTTGCAGGCCAGTTCCCTGGTTGGGGGGCCTGTGAGAGGCAATTAATCAATGTTTCCCCTTCTCTCTTTCTCCCTCCCTTTCCCCTCTCTCTAAGAAATAAAAAAATCTTAAAACAAAGGGTATTACTTGCTGACTGGTACTGAGAATAAAAGAGCAAAGTGAAACATCTTTCACTTTTCCACACTCAACAAACATCATTTGCATGTGCTAACAACCTCCAAAGGGGTCAGAAATCATCAGTCAAGTAGACAATAACATTCAAAGCAGAAGTGTGAGTCCACTGACATTGTAATTTTTCTCTTCTTTAGGAGTTTTTCAATTGATTAATTTTCTTTTAGCCCAGAGAATACAAAATCTAGGTGTGTCTAAAATGGGACCACAATATCTCTGTCCAATTATTTGAGGTGATATATATTAAGATAAGATCTATTACAAATGGAAAAAGAGTTATATCCCTGTTGTATAGAATCAGTGAGAAGACCACTGATGAATGGGCACAATTTAAAGGGATTCTGATTTTCATTTATTTCCAACAGTTGCAGCTTATCAACTGTGGAATATATGGTCTTGGGAGCTAAGAATAAGAGTAATTATAATATTAATAATTGTTATTTTTCAATGTATTTAGTAATACTACTTTAAATAATTTTTAAAACAGAGTCTCACTTAATACTCAGTAGTCATTGTGTGTATCAGTCAGGATATATAGCATTAGTCCTATTTTACAGATGAAGAAACTAAAGCTCAGAGACTTTAAGACTACTGCTTAAGGTCACACAGCTAATATGGGGTAAACTGGAAAACAAATTAGGACTTGCTGATTAGTCTTGAGGAAATGATTAAAGAAGGATTCTCTTACTTGGCTTCTTTTAGAGTGTGAAAAAGCTGTGTTCAAACGGAAGAGTCAAATGGCAGCTCAGACTGCCAATGAAGCTAGAGACATTTAGCAGGCCAGAGTCCAGTGTAAAACTACATTCTGCAAATCAATCTGGATGAAAGTGAACTATTTTGTTTATTATGATTTCTATTTTAAGGCTGCGTTCTCTGATTTCAATGTGAAAATGTAGGTCTGGGTTGGTGGATGGCATCAAGTGTACCCTCCCTTATGAATTACAGCTACAATCACTGTCTCTTGTGTGCATATATATATGTTTGCATGAAATATTAAGTTACTTTCCTGAGCCTACGAACACACATTGGTTTTACAATTGCCCTGAAACCATAAAGGTTACAATACAAAAAAGAGCCAGGTTTTGTACTTACAATGAAAATGTATGCAGGTTTCTGCATAAAAACAAATAATTGAGTTAATTTATTTGATTTACCTGTCAATTTTCCCAGTAGATTTCTTGGCATGGGGAATAAAGTTCTCTGTGAGAGCAGCCAGTATGGCATGTGACTGTGTGTGCGAGGACCACCTTTACAGCACTGTTCTAAGAATTTCCCATTTCTTAAATGTTTTTCAAATCTCTGCCTGATAATTGTGGATTGTATCTGGACACTCACTTGCTAAAAGCATGTTGAGTCATATGCAGATTGTAAGAGTCCAGGAGACCTGCAGCGATGACTAAGAGAGTCATTATTTGACAAAAAAAGAAAAATAGTTATCTGTTTGAAAGGCAGGCTGGGAGAGCATGAAGAACTTCTTGAACAGGGGAAAAAACTTGGAAGCTAGCTGGCAGTGTGAGAGGGAAGGGAGAAAACTGGTCTTGTGCGGTAAGACTTGCTGGTGCATTTTAATCACATCTCTATGTGACTGGGTTTTTTTCCTTCTTTCTGTTTTTTTCTCATCAAGCAAGAGAGGACACAGGGGATTGATTCATCAGTAATCTAGCTTTTTCAGCTTTGTGCTGTACTGCATCCTGTTGCACATTTTCAAATTGGCATCTAGAAATGTTTCATTGTAAGTTCAAATAAATACAAACAGTATAATTTCTTTCACTTTGTAAATGTTGACAGCTTAAATTTAAATTTTTGCATCACTCTTTTAACTTTTTCAATGGGTCCTAAACGCTGTAGTATTTTGATATCCACTGTCACCTATTAAAATAAAAATGGGCCAGTCCTTTAACAGTCAGACATTTGATACCATTACTTTTTCTTCTTGAACTCACACTGCAATTCACTTCCTCACAGAATTTTATCCTGCCATACTCGTTTTTCTATTTGAAAGTCTTCTTTTGATCATCTCAACAAAAACATTTATATTCAATGAAATGAGGAGGGAGGTGGGGAGGGCTGGGCTGATGGGTGGGGGGCGGGAGGCAGAAAACTGTACTTGAAAAACAATTAAAATATAAATAATAATAAATAAAAATAAAATAAAGAAATTTTAGACTTAAAAAGCAAAGCTCTGTGATCAGAAGTTTCAAAGTATTAAAATAAATAGGTAAATAAATAAATAAATAAATAAACAAAATCATACAGTAAGTGACAGAGAATTAATTAGAACCCGAGAGTATGCTCCAACAGGATCTTACCCACTCTTCTCTGCTGAACTCTGGGACCTCAGAAGAGAAAATGAATGCAGCCATGAGTAGACCTTTCTCTTATGAAGTGAGACCATTCTTTCACTTTTTTTATAAAGTGAAAGAAAAATGAGAAAGGAATTATTCTTTGACCTCAGACACATTCATAACAGATCAGTTTTAGAGAACAGTCCATATATAAATTGGAGATTAATCTTCTTAAAACCCTTCATTTGCGTACTTCCTTGAGAAGTCATGTACCTTTAGGATAGGGTTCCTCAACAGCACCACTGTTAATATTTGTAGCCAGATAATTCTTTGTTGTGGAGAGCTGTACTGTGTATTGTAAGGTGTTTAGCAGGATCCTTGGACTGTTTCCACTAGATGCCAGTAGTATCCCCACTATGGTTGTGGCACTCCTGTTTTGGCACCCATAAATGTCTGCAAATATTGCCAAATGTTGGGGCAGGAGGGGTGCAAAATGACTCCCAGTTTGGCAACACTTATCTTAGGCTATGCATACCACAATTTGAATTTTTCTTATCTTGCTTTCTAGGAATGTGAACAAGGCCCAAATCAGTCAAATGTGTTATCTGTGTTTTATTTGGGGAAAAAAGGCCAAATCGGGCTGTTTACGCTTCAGTTTCCTTCCTGAGTGAGTGGGTAGTTGTTGAGCCCATAGGGATAGGGAGTTGCTGAATCTACATCAAAAGATATTGGGCCTGACAAAATATTGGGTCTTGAGGGAACTAAAATTTAGTTAGGATAAAGCACTTAAAAATTCCAGAGAAGAATGGTGATGAAGAATAAATACACTAAAAACAGAAATCATGATAGCTGCCATTTACTTTTCACCAACCACTGCACTAAATGCTTTATGTGGATTATCTTGTTGAATAATCATAATACCCCAGGAGATGGTTATAATCATTTGTTACTTAGGTTATAGGTTAAGCTGTTTTAACAAAAAGACTATAGAACTTCAGTGACTTAGACAAAGTATAAATAAATTTGTCTCCACAAAAAGGCCAGATGGTTTGTTGAGGGTTACTCTAGCATACCATGTTGAAGCTGTAGGTTGTTTCTGTGCTCTTTCTCTGTTATCTTTAATACCCCACTTCCATCTCATGACCCAAGATGGCAACTGCTGATTCCATGATCAGGTATGTATTCCAGCCAGTGGGAAAGGGAAGGTGAGGACATGTACTTTTAAGGTGACAATCTAAAAGTATTACACAGCTTTCTATTCACATTCCATTTGCTTTACTCAGCTGCAAAAGAAATATGGACTTCAGCTGAGCAGCCATGTGTCCAGCTTTAGGGATCAGCAAACTACAGCCTGAGGACCAACAACTTTTTAAATAAAGTTTTATTAAAACACAGTCACTTCCATTTATTTATGTAATATTTATGTTGCTTTCTTTCTACAATGCTGCTGTTCAACAATTGTGCCAAACACCAAAAGGCCTGTAAAGCCTAAAAACTCTGGCTTTTAAAAAAGTTTTGCCAACCGCTACTCTAGAAGAGAGAATGGATATTTGGGGACTCCCTAACAGGATCTGCCACAATCTTTATTTAACAGATGAGGGATCAGAAGGATATAGAGATCAGGTGAATGGCTTAAGGTGACATTTATTGCAGAGCTAAGTTCTGATCGTGGCTCTCTTTGGCTCCAAAGTCAAAGCACTGTTCACTATAAACACACTGCTTCATAAATTCATTCAGCAAATATTTATTTTGTCTACTCTGTGTCAGGAAATGTTCAAGGTACTGGGAACTCAGTCCATGTCCTTGTAAAAACTACATTAGAGACATATTATTAGAAGGGAATCAAGTATATGTTAGACATTATAGGTATTACAAATAAAATGTAAATCAAGAAAGAAGGGAAATCAGTGACAGCATTGGTATAGATGTTTTTAAAATATTTTTAAAGTAATAGTTATCAACAGTCCCAAAATTGGGGAAACCAAAGAGAATGAGTCTGAGCCATAGCTCTTGAGGGTCAGTTGGGAGTCTGGGCTCAGAAAACCTGATAAAAACTTTGAGTTTCACTTCAAAGGGGACAGAACCAAGTGTCATGAGATGGGCAGAAACTGGAGCCAAAGGAACCAAGAAACCAGTGTGGGTGTTCATGGCTGTGTGTGGTGGGTACCTGGTGCAAAGCAGATATGTAAAAAGACTTCCTTAATGGTATAGGACTATGGTGAAGAGTTTGTCTTTAATCCTTTGGACAGAATTCTAAAAACCCTTTGTATATACATAAAGATAAATGCATGTACACATATGTGTAAATCATAGCATGTGGTGAGTCAGTTTTTGTGGTGGAAAGATTATGAATTTTGGAGTCACAGAACTATGTCTGAATCTCAGAGCATGCTCATTTGAGGACTTCAGGGAAATTGTTGTTAGTACTATCATTAGTTGTGATTTATAGAACATTTTCTATGTGGTAGGTGCTTTATACTAATGATCTCATCTAATTGTTTTGTAACTCTATAGGATAGACAATAATGTATCTTAAATGATCTTTAAGTTAAATTAAATGTTGAAATTAAATGGTGAGAAGTAATGATTAAGAAGTAATGAGAGGTTTACACTTTTCCTCCTGTGAATTTATATTGCTTTTTATTAGAAATAAACAATTCATAAATTTTATTTTCAATTTTTTAAAAGATTTTGTTTATTTATCTTTAGAGGGAAGGAAAGGAGAGAAATATCACTGTATGGTTGCCTCTCGTGAGTCCCCTGCTAGGAACTGGCCCACAACCCAGGCATCTACCTTGAGTGGGAATCGAACTGTGATCGTGTGGTTTGCAGGCCCGAGCTCAATCCACTGAGCTACACCAGCCAGGGCTTGCTTTTTAAAAATTTAAGTATAATGATTTAGTAATGTTGATTAATGCTTCTGTGGGGCTGTTTTTACAAAGAATTATGTTTCATAAAGTAAAAATCTTTAATGTTTATTTAGTGCTTATTCTTTGTCAAGTGCATGTAATTACATGTATTTACTCTTCAAAACAACACTATGAGGAGTTACTATTATCTGTAATTTTTCAGATGATAGAACTGAGACCCAAAGAGCTTAAGTAACTTGTTCAAGGTCACAGAGGCAGTAAATAGAGAGCCTGGAAGTTGATCCTGGACAGTCTAGCACTATAGTCCATGGGTTTAATAATTACATTGAACTGCCTCACAAAACATACCAATTAAAAATCAATGAGAAAACATGCTAGTTTTTCTTCCAATGCCTATGATGTGTGGAAAGCCTCATTATTTGGACTTTGTGATTTAACCCGTGGCCACTACCCAATGTCACAATATCTGTATTGCAAGCAAAGTTCCATGGAGCAAATATGTCAGCTTTAGAAGATTTCTCTGGGAAAAGCAAATTTTAAAAATGATGGCAAAAATAATAGCATGTGTGACTGTCTATACTTGATTGTGTGTATTTAGATAGATGTGCGTGCGTATGTGTGTGTTCAGATGTGCGTACATGAACCTAACCAGCAGTTTCAGATATAAACTAATAGGGCTTTCTCCTCAGAAGCCTGAAATCCAACCATTTAAGGGACAAGATTTAAATATAAGAAATATTTATTCTGTTTTAGGATGCACTCCTGGTTTTCCAGAATCTACTCTATCTCCAACAACTACTTTTCTGCTATATCAGGGATATCTCTATTAAACAAACATGGATGGTCTAATAACAGCAATGGAATGATTCCTTGCTTCATTCCTGGAAGTTCAGCTCCCATTTCATGCTCTGCTAAAGAAGACCATACATATAATTTGCTATCTGTCCTGCCATTTCTTTGAATTGTCAACATATAGTAAGAATTTTGCTTGGGAATTTCTTCTGTCCAAAATGGCACAAAGGATGCCAAGCATGGGCTCTATGTATTTTATTTGAATGTGAATTTTGGGTCTTGACTTTTGCTACCAGTATGGTTGTACTCTGGAATGTTTCATTAGAGATTGGGATAAATTTTCATGAAGTCATTCTTTCTCGAATTTAGTCTCCTCATCTCTATTACATCCTGATCAGATGACCAGTTTGGCTGATTTCTGTAAATTGATTTTTCTGAGGGCAATTTAAACTGGCTGCAATAAGGACCAATCCTCAAGAAAGACCTTCAACAGTGCATAATTCTAATACCAATAGAATTGGATTATGTAGGAAATCTAATTGATAGAGTGATTGGACACTACTTTTTGGAGAAATTGACACTTCCCCAGGAACTTCTGATTATTTTAATGCCAAGAAATACCAGTATGATGGTGACTGAGTTTATCACACTAGGGTTTGAAAACCTCAAGAAACTGGGTCCCTCGCTGTTCCTGATGTTTGGCTTTGTTTACCTAGCCGTTACTTTTGGAAATAGCCTCTTCATGATCCTGATGTGCATTCAGCAGGGACTCCAGACAATGATGTATTTCTCTCTGGCAAACAATGTGTGCCTGGACGTCTGTTAAACAACCAACATTGTGCCCAGGATTCTGATGTACTTGTTGAGAGAACACAGAGTGATCTTCATGGTAGGTTGTATTATTCAGCTCTATTTCTTTGGGGTCCCGGACAGCACTGAATGTTCTCTTCCAGCAGTGATATCATATGACTAGTATCTGGCTATCTGCTGCCCCTTGTACTATCCAATACTAATGTATGAAACCATGTGTGGAACTAGTATATGGCTCATGTGCTAGTGGCTTCACAGTAGTTGCAGCATTTCAGGTTGTATGGTATCTGGTTTGACCTTAGTGGTGGCAGAGATTGACCACTTCTTCTGTGACTTGAGACCTCTGCAGACACTCTCTTGCTTAGATTCCCATCTGGTAAATCTGGTCTGCATGAGTCTAACACTGGTGACTCTGATCCACTTTAGACAAACCCTAGCTTCCTACTGGAGGATTCTTTCCACAGTATTGCATATATCTTTAATAACTGGCAGACAGTAGGCATTCTCTACTCATTCCTCTCATCTAGTCATTATAACGATTTATGGGACCTTGATTCTGGTATATGCTCTTTCCTTGGCTGACCAAGTACCAATTCCCAACAAAACCTTGTTTTTGTTCTATACTATTGTCCATTCTAAGTGTAATCCCCTTATCTATATCATAAAAATGAAGATGTCAAAGATGCCCAGAGGAAGCTCAGGACCTCTTCCTATGATAATAAGGTCCATTTGATCAACAAAGATGATGGCAGCCTGAAGGTCAAAGTACTATGCACATCTTCATGGAACTCCCAGTCTGATTAGGAAAACATAGGGTACATTATAATCTTTATAACCTAAAATATTTGCTGATTCCCAAATCACTCATTTAGCTGATTTTGGGGAGGAGCTAGTAGATTTATCTTTGTCTTTTTGAAATAATCTAATTTTTCTTGAGCATATTTAAATTGAAAGAGGGAAATAATACTTTCTAGTTAATGGGAGGGGAACAATTCTAGCATAAATAATAATTATTAAGTATAATCCCCCAAATAGTTCAGTCCTGGAGGTAAGGTTTGGCAGGTATGCTTCAGTTTGTTCAATTCATTCTCATTCTCTCTCTCCCCTCTTTTCCTTTGTTATACATAAGACTGGGAGATCCTGGGGTTGGAGAAGGAGTGGTAACTATGCTACCCCCATAAGAATAGGAGAGCTCCCTAAATGAAGGGGACATGATTATTTGCTTTAACACTCAGGCTGGAGTGCTGGCTACAAAGCTGACTATGTTGCAAATATGCATTCTATGCTGCATATTTATTGTTGCACAATAAATAATAATAATACTGCTCCTCAAGATGGCCTATGATCAAAAATGAAAAAGGTTAAATCTAACAATATATATAAAAGCCAATTAGGAGATGAGTTTTGGAGAAATGTGCATTATAACACTTATAGCAAGTTCTTATACATGTGTACTGCCTCAAGGCATTCACCTCTTTTTTATTATTTTAATTTTCTTCTTAAATTACAGTTGATATTCAATATTATTTTCTATTAGTTGCAGATGTACAGTATAGTGGTTAGACACAATCATATAATTTACAAAATGATGCCCCCAATATTTAAAGCACCCACCTGGGACCATGCTTAGTTATAATATCATTGACTATATTCCCTACTGTGTGCTTTACATCCTGTGACTATTTTCATAACTGTCAAATGAGGCACAACTATTCAACAGTTCTGCACTCATTATTTTCATGTAATAATTTATCTTAGGTGTTTTCCCATGCCTTCTCATAAATGCGGCTCTATTATCATGTTTGCACAATAATTAATTTTATTTTTAATTCTTGTTTATTTTATTACAGTTCCCAATCCCCCCCTCCCCTTTGCCCTTTTTCGCCCAGCCCACTCCCCTGCTCCCAGAGTCAATCTTCATACTGTTGTTCAAGCCCATGGGCCACTCATGTTCTTTGACTAGTCCCCTCCCCTTCTTTCCACCATTCCTCCCTCTCCCTTTTGGCAACCGTCAGTCTGTTCCATGTTTCCAAGTCTCTGGTTCTGCTTTGTTCATTAGTTTATTTTGTTCATTAGATTCCTCTTATAAGTGAGATCATATGGTATTTGTCTTTCACCCCTAGGCTCATTTCACTTAACACAATAATCTCCAGTTCCATCCATGCTGTCCCAAAAGGTAGAAATTCCTTCTTTCTTTCTGCTGTGTAGAAAGAAAGAAAGCATTACATTGGGTAAATGTACTACAGTTTTTTAATCCATTCATCTACTGATGGGCACATAGGCTGTTTCCAACACTTGGATATTGTGAATAACAATGTTATGAACATTGGGGTGCATAGATTCTTTTGAATTGGTGTTTCGGGATTTTTAGGGTATATTCCCAGCAATGAAAATGCTGGGTCAAAAAGCAGTTCCATTTTTAAAATTTTGAAGCTTCTCCATGCTGTATTATATATACAATGGCTTCATCAGTCTGCATTCCCACCAACAGTTCACTAAGGTTCCCTTTTCTTCACATCCTGGCCAGCACTTGTTGTCTGTTGATTTACTAATGATAGCTATTCTGATAAGTGTGAGGTGATATTAAATTGTGGCTTTAATTTCTATCTCACTGATGGCTAGTGAGGCTGAGCATCATTTTATATGTCTCTGGGTCCTTTTTTTGTCCTTGGAGAAGTGTCTATTTGGGTCCTTTGCCCAATTTTTAATTGGATTGTTTGTGTTCCTGGAGTTGAGTCATATGAGTTCTTTATATACTGTGAAGAATAAACCCTTGTCAGATGTATCATTAGCAAATATGTTCTCCAATACAGTTGGTTCCTTTTTCATTTTGAGGATGGTTTATTTAGGCCTGTAGAAGCTTTTTAATTTGATGTAGTCCCATTTGTTTATTTTTCCTTGATTTCCCTTACCCTAGAAGATATGTCAGCAAAATATTGCTATGTAGGATATCTGAAATTTTACTGCCTATGTTTTCTGCTAGGACTTTTATGGTATCACAACTTATATTTTAAGTCTTTTATCCTTGTTGAGTTTATTCTGTGTATTGTGTGAGTTGGTAGTCTAGTTTCAGTTTTTGCATGTACCAGTACAGTTCTCTGAACACCATTTACTGAAGAGACTATTTTTACTCCACTGTTTGCTTATGCCCTCTTTGTCAAATATTAATTGACCATAGAGGTATGATTTTATTTCTGGGCTCTCTATTCTGTTCCATTGATCTATGTGTCAGTTTTTATGCCAGTACCAGACTGTTTTGATTGCAGTGGCTTTGTAGTATAGTCTGATACTAGGTATTTGTGATTCCCCCAACTTTGTTCTTGTTTCTTAACATTCCTGAGGTTATTTGGGGTCTTTTTTTTGGTTCCATATACATTTTTGAAATATTCGTTCTATATCTATGAAATATGCCATTGTTATTTTAATAGGAACTGTATTGAATCCATAGATTGCTTTGGCTAGTATGGACAGTTTAATGATGTTAATTCTTCCAATCCATGAACAGGATATATGCTTCCATTTACTCATATCTTTTTAAATTTCTCCTGTGTTCTTTGGTTTTCTGAGTACAGATATTTTACCTCTTTGGTTAAATTTATTCTTAGGTACTTTGTTGTTGTTGCTATCAAAGCACTCATTTCTAAGTTGGGTTTTCTCTAGCATTTACAACTACCCATTGTATCTTCATTTCTTTCTTTTTTCTTTACCAATTTCTTTTTCATTTTATTCTTCCTAATTCCCTATTTGGGGAATAGTTATTTTTTTAAAAAATGTTTGAAATTATTTGTGTGACATTGGTTCACAAATCATAAAGGTTTTAAGTGCACAACTGAACAGAATATCATCTGCATATTGCATTGTGCACCCATCACCCCAACAAAGCCTATTTCCAGCTCCATTTCATCTCCCTTCACCCAACTCGACCTACCCCCTCCTCTTTTCCTCTGGCCAACACCACACAATTGTTTGTCTATATTTTATATATGTATGGCTTTTTCTGCTTAATCCTTTCACTTTCTTTCATCTAGCCCTCTTATTCTCTGCAGCTATCAATCTATTCTATTTATTTATGTATCTGTTTCTAACTCATTCATCAGTTTACTCTGTTTATTACATTCTACATGTAAGTGAGATCATATGATATTTGTCTTTTTCTTACTGGCTTATTTCACTTAGCATAATAATCTACAGGTTCATGTATGCTGTCAAAAATGGTAAGGCTTCCCTACTTTTTAATGGTATAGTAATTAATATTCCATTCTGTAAATGTATCACAGCTTTTTAATCCAGTCATCTGCTGATGAACACTTGGGCTGCTTCCAGATCTTAGCCATTATAAATAACACTGTGATGAATACAGGGATGCATATATTGCTTTGAATTAGTATTTTGCTTTTCTTCAAATATATTCCCAGAAGTGGAATCACTGAGTCAAAAGGAATTTCCATTTTTCACTTTTTAAAAAAGCTCCATACTGTTTTCCTTAATGTTTTTACCAATCTGTATTCCCACCAACAGTGAAGGAGAGATCCTTTGTCTCTCCATCATCACCAGCATTTGTTGTTTGTTGATTTATTGATGATAGCCATTCTAACAGGTGTGAGATGATATTTCACTATGGTTTTTAGAAATTTATATTTTATTTGTTTTAATTAATTAATTAATTTTTATTTTTATTTTTATTGTTGTTTAAGAACAATTGTCTCCATTTTCACCCCACCATGGCCCCCCTCCACCCATCCCTACCTCCTACCCTCAAACCCACTCCTTTTAGTCTTGCATTTCCCTGGTGATTAACAATGTTGAGGAATTTTTTTTCTATGTTTATTGGCCATCTGTGTGTCCTCTTTAGAGAAGGTCTATTCAGTCTTTGCCCACTTATAATTGGGTTGTTTGTCTTCCTGGTGCTGAGTTGTATACATTCTTTGTATATGTTGGAAATTAACCCCTTATCAGATGTATCGTTGGTAAATATGTTCTCCAATTCATGCAGTGGGTTCCCTTTTCATTTAGATGATGGTTTTTTTTCTTTGCAAATGATTTTTAGTTTGATATAGTCCCTTTGTTTATTTTTTGTTTCCCTTGCCCAAGGAGATAGATCTGCAAAAATGTTGCTACAAAAATATTGAAAATTTTACTTCCTGTTTCACTGATCCAATCTTCTCCCCCATATATCCCACTGTAGATTCCTCATAGTGTATTCTTCATTTCAAATATTGTATTCTTCATTTGGGACTGTTTTTATGGTTTTCATGTTGTTTTTCAGACTTACTATCTCATTTTTTAAGTTCTCGCTGAGATCATTCATTATTACCCCAAAGTCTTTGAACATCCTAATTACCATTGTTTTAAACTCTTCACCTGTTATATTGTTCCTTCCATTTCATTTACATCTTTTTCTGGGGATTTCTCTTATTCTTCCATTTGGGGCTTGTTTCTTTGTTCCCCATTTGTTTGTCTTTTTGTATTTATCTCTGTGTATCAAGTAGATCTGCTAGATTCCCAAAGTTGTTATGATGGTTTATAATGTAAGTGTCTTGTTGTGTTCAGTGCACAATCTTCCAGATTACCTGAACTCTGTACTCTAGGAATGTTTCTTGTGGGTTATGTGCTGTAGTTGAGTCTTGAATGCTGTTGACACTTTGATGGGTGGAGTTAAAACTTCAGGTTGGCTGACTACAAAGATAATCCTTGATCACCATGTATGAGTTGCTGTGCAGGGGCTGCCCCCTGAGGTGGAATTGCGACCAGCAATTTGTTGTGCCTGCCAAAATTCTTTTTTGGGTGTGCCACATGTATGACAAGCTGGGTCAAGGTCTGGTTGGGTCTGGTGTGGGAATCCATCATTTGTCGTGTTGCTCCAGGGTCTGCTTGTGCAAGGTTCAGGCACAGGTCAATGTCAGATGTTGTGGGTAACTGGCCTTTGACTACCTGTCTGGATCTACCACACTATTCATTGTTTGTGGCTGCATCTACTAGGCCTGGATATACATTGGAAGGGGTAATCTGTAATACAAGGGTTGGTTTCCTCCAGGTTAGAGCTGGGAGCAAATTCATGAAAGGTCTGAGGCTTCTTAAGGTCCACCTCTACTTCTTGGCTACTTTGCTCCCCCTGAGGTTGCTTGGTCTTCCTCCATAGCCTTCTGAAGAAAGACTGGAAAGTAGGGCCAGGCTGTCCATTACCCACATAGCCTTTCATAGGGCATCTCCTTTGGCAGGGAGACAGGGGTTGGGAAGATGGGGCTAGTGAGTTCCCTACTTGGAGATGATATGATTGGGCATTGAGTAGATAGTGGCCCTTACTCCAGAGCCAAACCACTCAGTCTCTGCCAGTTTCCAACTTTAGCTCCCTCAGGAGGAGCATCCCATAGCTTCAGGTTGGGTGTAGCCATTTGTCCCTTCTGCAGGAGGAAGCTTAGCAGAGCAAAACCACTGGGGTTCAGGAAAACAGATAAAAAGATTTCCTCTTGGTGGTGGTGCTAGTTGAAGCTGCAGGAGAGGACCAAGTACTTCGTCCAGGTCTAAGACAATAGCCTCCAAGGGTGACACACTTCAATTGCCCCTGCTCCAAGTAGCACTCCTTTCTCTCCATGGAACTGCACTCAGCAGGACTGGGCCATGAAGACTTGGGAGGGCAGGTCAAATCAGTTTCTCATTGGAGTGGTGCCCACAAGCCTGTAGGAGGGGATGGGCACTTCTTCCCTTTTGTGGAATAGTGCAGGCTGTGCTTGAAGCAGAAATAGAAGTGGCCCCCACTGCTATATACCCACAAAGCTCAGCACCCAACCTTCTGTTCTCCACACAATGGCCTCCCTGGAAAACGTGCTTCAAAATCCTTGGCTCTGTGTGGTATTCTGATCTTTCTGAATGACTGAATACAGCAGGGCAATGCCAGAGTAGCAGAGCAGGCCAAGTCATTCAACAGTTATGGTGAGGGGTGCCAGCTGAGCACTCTAGGTGGGGAAAAATGGTCCTCTCTTCAAAGCTACATAGATCAATCTCTGTCTGAGTCTCCACCAAGAGCATATGCAAAAAAAGAACAGCCTTCCAAATGTGCCTGCTGTGTGTAGCCAGAACACTCTTCTGCAATATTCAAACTCAGCAGAGTGGTGGTGTTGACAGTAGTTGGAGAAATGGGCAATACACTCCCAGGCTGGTGCTGTAACAATAGGAGTACTCTACTGTGGGAAGGTGGTGTCTGGGTCTCTAGTAGGCACTTTTCTCTTCCAGACTGACTGAATCCCCACTGATTTTCACCACCAGATGCTATGCAGTCTCCTCTTTCCATCTCTGTTGCTCTGAGTTGCTCTGTTGCCCTGTATCCTTGCATAAGGTTGAGACCCCACACTCCTCGGGGGAGGGAATTTTGAAGCTAAGACATACATCCAGCTTGTTAGCTGCAGCACTAGGGTGCAAGCTCTTTACTCATCTTTGCCCTTCTTATCAGTCTCTACATGGATTCTTCTGTAAATCCTTGGTTATGTTTCAGTTCAGCTAGCTTTCAGTTGATTATTCAAATTGATTGCCCTATAATTTAGCTGTAAACCTTGTTTGGGGCTGGGAGCTGCTGAGTGTAGCTTTCACTTACGCACTTTGAAATCCTTTTTGTTTTTTGTTTTCTCTCTGTTCCTTTCCTTGATCCTCCTTCTGATATTACCCGAGTTTGTCTTGTTGGCCTCACTTGTGCTTTGTTTTATTTTTAATTTTGTGTCTGTTAATAACTCCATAAAATTATCAACCAGTATATTCAAACTATATTTCAAGGGAAAGAGAAAGCAAAATATATTCTTCTTTGATAAAGTAGACAATATATGTATTTATTTATTTGATCAAAATATTTATTTACAGTCTAATATTATCCAGGTACTATGCTCAGTGTTAGGAATAGATCAAAGTAGATCCAGTTTCTGACCTCAAAGATATCGTAATCTGGTGGTGTTTGTGTTCAAATCACTCAGAATTTATATGTTAACATTGTTTATAGACTATATAGTTCTTGAAAGCAGTAAAATTGTGATATCCTTATTTGTCTTAATATAAAACACCCTAATATAAAGATCTAACAAAGGTTTTGGTAGAACGTATGGGCAAACACAAATGTCTAGAATATCCTTGCTTATCTAAATTTACCCCATTATTTTTCTTTAAGACCCAACTGAAACCTTACCTTATCTTAGAATGCTCCCTGACTGCCTTGTTCATGTCATTTCTTCCCCTGAAAAGTATGTTATTCCCCGCTTCATTTGACAAGTACCATGCATTGCTCTTCACATTTTATGTGTATGCCTTATCTTGGCAGTGATATTGTAAATCATTCAAAAACAGAGACAGAAATTCATTTCTAGCTGTACCCCTAAGTGACCCGCATAGTGCATTGTACACAGAAGACATTAGATATCTGTCTTCACAGGATAAAATCCAAGTTCTTCGGCATGGGATTCAAGGTCTTCTATGACCTTGTTCATGCCTTCTTTGCAAATCTTTTCTCTCACAATTTACTATATAATGCCTGTGTATCCTCACTCATGCCTAGTGCCTTAAAAATTCTACCCATATTTGTTTTTCTCCTGGCTAATGCCCCTTCATCCTTTAATACTTGAGCCCATTATTGTCCTCACCAGGGAAGTTTATTTGACTATTTTCTCTCATTCAATGCAGTAAGTGAAGAGATACTCTACTGTGTCTCCATGGAATTCATTGTAGACCTAGGTTTCAATAGTAATTATATTTTTGGTGGTTTGCCACTGTATCTTTAGTTCCTAGAAGAATGCTTAACACAGAAGACACTCAATGAATACTTCTTGAGTGAATAGCTGAATGGTTATATGTCTTCTTCCCTTATTAGATTGTTACTCTTTCCTTGGTTTCAAGTAACACTTATATACAGATGATCTTTCCATAAGTTAATACTGTGATAAATGCTATGAAGGAAAAGCACAGGCTGTTATGAAGGCATATAACAAAGGTAAATAATTTGAATTGGGTTAGGAATACCAGAAATTTCACTGAAGATATGATATATGAACAGAGACTTAAAAGATCAATAAGAATAAGCCAGGGAAAGATAGGTTATATGGGGGAGTAGGAGAGGGAATGATTTCAACAGAAAGATTAACTAGCAGCAGGCCCTTCAGTGGTAAAGACCTTGGAGTTTTTGAGAAAGAGAAAAAAGCTAGATGGTTACAATGTAGTAATCAAGGAGGAGAACATCATGATAGGGGTGGGAAGGTAGGGAGGAACCAGATAATACAAAGTCACACTGGATTTCATTGTAAGTGAGATTGAAACTGTTTAAATGTTTTTTAGTGGAGTGACAGGATCCATTTTATGTTTTAAGATCACTCTGGCTGTTACATAGAAAATGACTTTTAATGAGACTGGAAAAACCAATGTCTTAATGGACATTGAGAAGCCAATTTTGACATCAATACAATGTTATCACCAAGAGATGATGGTAATGTAGACTAGGAGAGTAGTAGCAATTATGGGGAGAGGTGTATTAAACTTGATATATTTGGAGGTAGAAACTATAAGGTTTGGTAATGATTATAGAGGGACCATCAATAATAACTTCCAGGTTACTGATTTGTAAATAGAATGTGTGCTTGTGCCACTCACTAAGATGGGAGAACCCTAGAAGGGCCAGGTTTGTATGAGAAGAGAAGTGATAAGATCAAGTTTGTAGGAGAGTAGTCTGATATAGTGATGGATGTCAAGTAGGTATTTAAATATGCTGGTGTGGAATTCAGAAGAGATATCTGGGCTAGAAATATGTATTTGGAAGCCATCAGCATGTAGACATCATTGAAAAGCATGAAAATGGGTGAAATCACATAGAGAAACAGTTTAGAGGGAGACTGAAAGAGATCCCAGAACAGAGCCCCAGGAATCCCATCATTTAGAGGTTGTGTAGAGGAAGATAGCCAGCACATAAGACAGAGGAGAGAATAGGGAGGTAGGAGGAAAACCATAAGTGTGTAGCAAGGCTCATGCAAGTAGAGGAAATAGAGTGTAGTAAGGAGGAAAGCCTGGTAAATTCTACTGAAGGCTGCTGAGAGGAGGAGTAAGCTGAGGACAGTCAAGAGCTCATTGTATCTGACAAGTTGGAGGACATTGACAAACTCAGTAAAAATAACTTTTGGTAGTGATGGGTGCAGAATCCATATCAGAGTAAGATAAATAAATGAATAAAAGGTAGAAAATAGAAAACACCATGTGTAGATAATTCTTAGGAGAAGATTGTCTGAAAGGAAATAGATTTGATAAGAGCTGGAACAAGGAACTTCAGAGAAGATGCTTGTTTATACAATATGAAATAATATAAAATATTTGAATATTATTATGAAAAATAATTCCTTAGAAAGGAATAACATGAACATTCAATAGTCCAGAGGGATATAGTGGCTAATGGTCCCTACAAAGGCTGGGAGCTCCAAGGTCCAGAGCACATGTGAAGGGATTGGTCTCTTTTTAAAAATTTTTTATTTCTATTTCTTTTTATTTTTTTATTTAATTGTTGTTTAAGTACAGTTTTCTGTTTTATACTCCCATCCCATCCCACCCCACCCCCCAGTGCTCCCCACCTCCCTTCCATTTCCACACCTCTTAGTTTTTGTCTATGTGTCCTTTATACTAGTGCCTATAAATCCTTCCCCCTGTCCCCCTGAAATTCCCTCCCCTCTCCCCTCTGGTCACTGGGGATTGGTCTCTGATCAAAGGAGTGACACCTATACTCTGACAAATAGGTAATGAAAACTACTATGTGCTTGGTTTTATTTCAAGTACTAGGGATACAACAATGAATAAAGCATGCTTCCTGCCCTGATGCAGTTCACAGCTTGGTGAAAGAGACAGACAAGTAAACAGATAGTTATCAGTTTGTTAATGTGTAAGTACAGGGTCATAGGTCAGTGCTGGGAAATTATTGTTATGGGTTGAATTTTGCCCCCCCCCCAAAGAAAAATATATGAGAATACTAAAGCCCAATACCTCAAACTGTGACTTTATTTGGAGATAGTCTTTACAGAGGTAATCGAGTTAAAAGGAAGTCATTAAGGTAGGACTTGATGCAATATGAATAGCGTCCTTATAAAAATAAGAAATGTAGACACAAAGACATATATACATGGAAAACACCATGTAAAGAGGAAGGTAGAGATTAGAATGAAATGTGTATAAGCCAAGAATCGTCAAAGGTTGTCAGTAAACCACTGGAAGCTAGGGGGAAGGCAAGGGACAGAATCTTCCCCACTGCCCTCAGAAAGAATCAATGCTGTCTATTTCTTGGACCTCTGACTCTCAGAACTATAAGAAAGTATAATTCCGTTGTTCATACAGCTAAACTTGGTATTATTTGTCATAGCAGCCATAGAAAACTAATACAGGTACCCAAACCAATCTGAGGGAGAGGGGGTTAGTCAGGTTAAGGGAAAACTTCACAGTGGAAGTATTACCTTAGCTTTATCAAGATAAATAAGTAGGATTACATGGGTGAGTCCTTGGAAGCCATTCCACGTCAAGTGATCATCATCTGAAATAGCTTGGAAGTAAAAGACAGTGTGCTTGTCCAAACTACTGCAAGTAATCCAACGTGGCTGAATGTAAAATGTATGGCCAATGTTGGTGATGGCTGAGACCTGAGAAACTGGAGCCAAATCATTAAGGGTCTTTTATTGTAAGTCAAGAAATTTGGACTTTATCCTGAAGACAAGTAGGTAACCTTTATGTATTCACTACCCTTTCCACTATTCACCTGCCTAATCATTTTCCCAGGAAGTCATCTCTTACATCTATAGCAGAACTTCTTACACAGAAATGTGAAAACACTTGCTTCTTGATCTCAGATATGCAGTGAGCAGCTTGAGGGACAAAGCTATGTCCTATTTACTGAGATATGTTCAGTGTCTGGCAAGTGCTTCATGTATAGTTGTCTTTCAAAAAATGGCTGTCTGGTATGTTCCTAGGGGCAGCATTGGGCCTTCATGGCTCTCTCTTCGGAGTGATAATCTAGGATACTTCATATTTTTCTTTTACTTTTTCTTTCTCTTACTGATGACTCAGCACTCTCCATATTTGGATCTAATTTCATTTCTCTGCTTGATTTTCTCTTTGGACTAAGGACCATGGGAGCTTCCAAGGTACTTCTTTCTAAGTAAAATCACCAGTCCCCATATCAGGCAGCCTCTCACACATCCAGGTTTCTACTGTTTCCAAGGGGGTCTGGTTTGTACCATGCTAAACCATGTAGTCCAACTTTGCACTTGCTTCTACCCTTGGTTCTGCCAAGACTAGTGCTTAACTTGGCCTAAGCAGGGTCATTAGGTCAGTTTCAAGAAAGTAGTTCTGGCCAGAATGGATAAAAAAACAGGTGGCAGCATTGCCAAGAGGATACAGTTGCAACTACAGGTTGAGTTAGGTGTCTGCATTCAACAGTCGGGTGGGGTCAGATAATGTGAGCAGTCTCCATATGAGTCACATCCTACCCATGGGATTCCCATTGAAAAAGGAAAAATAGAGCACCAGAACAGGAAACTAAAAAGAATGATAGTCAAAGCAGCATGCTGAGAAGAAAGCAGGTGTTCTGATTATATTGAATTCATTGAAAAAATACATAATCTCACACCTGCCCATTTCTACATGCATAAACAAACCACAGCTTGAAAGACCACACCCACATGCATATGTGCATGCAACCATAGATACAAAATGCTTACACACAGACTCATACCCACATTGACAGAACCTGGTGTAACATTCTTTGGTTGGCAGATACTGTAACACCTGATCTATTTGCAATTGGCAGGGAAGGATGTGCTCTTTTACAAGTGTGTGACACAAATAATAGAAGCATCTCTCACAGTAACAAAGTCTTTCTCATTGTACTTGTCTCAAAATAATTTCTGTACTTTTATACCAAGTGAACTTGATACAATTTAACTTTTTCTGGAGGCTTCTAAGCCATCTTCATGGACACACATTATTGGGGGCTGGGCTGAGATGTGCTTTGCTAGGAGCTATGTTTAGGTATATTGGACTCTTTATCATTCCACTAAATGGCCCTAATGCAACTATCTTATTTGCACAGACACTCATATTATCCATATATGTGCCCAGATATATATGAGTATGAATACATGCACACACATCATATTTAATATAAATGTCTCTGTATCAGATGCACACATAAATCATATTGTATAGGTGCATGCACAATGCAGCTATTTACAAGCAACCTATGTACCCTGTAGGTAAGTTTGTAAGTAGCTCCCTTTCATATAGCCAATAGTGTGCTTCTTTCATCATTTTCCTTCTTTCTTTTGCACAATAGTTATTGGGAATAAGAATTTAGTGACTCATTTGCTACAGAGTTGGTGGTTTTAATTGGTTGCACCTGACTTAGTTAAAGAAGGTATTTCAACTACCAGAACTTCAGTGAAAGATGGGCTCAGGGGGAGTTATTAAAAGCAAGTGTATAACAACTCCTTGGGAGGCTATTATTTTGCACTCCTCCCCTCCCCCTTCCCCCAGAGGACATGTTTATAATTGGTAACAAGGTGAGAGGAAATTCCATGACTTTGTTAGAAAGTTGGAAAAATAACTTCTTGTTGGAATATATTTCCTTTGCAAGGTTGTATGGCAAAATGGCCAGCCCCAACCATCCTTTTTTGTCTAAAGGACAGTCTTAATAAACTCTCTTGAGCTTCAGGGCTTATCCCTGGAGAAATCCCCCCCAACACACATACACACATTACACACACATATAAATGCAGGGAAACAATCTATCTCATTAACTCAACATTGTAAATAACTTAGAAACCACCTAAACTGGTGATATTCACATGTGCGTCACCTTAGGGAGGGAGAGAAAAAGTTCCGTGAGCATTTCACTGGCATCTATTTTATTAACATATAAACAGTGAACTCATCACAAATCCTTATCTGTTCAGTGAAATCAGGCTGGCAGAACATAGTGTGACATGCCTTGTTTGGCAAAAATACTAATACTTGAGCCCTGGCTGGTGTAGCTCAATGGATTGAGCGCAGGCCTGCAAATCAAAGGATTGCAGTTCGATTCCCAGTCAGGGCACATGCCTGGGTTGCAGGCCAATTCCCAGCAGGGGACACAGAAGAGGCAACCATACATTGATATTTCTCTTCCTCTCTTCTTCCCTTCCTCCCTAAAGATAAATAAATGAAAAATTAAAAAAATATTAACACTTGATCTGTTTGGCATTGGCTGGAAAGAAAATGTTTGCAAGTACAAGTCCCAAATAATAGAAGCATCCTTGCAGTATTCAAGTGATTTTGATTGCAATTGTTTCAAATGGATAGGTCTTTGTCTTTTTATGCCAAATGAACCTGACACAATTTGCCCTTTTCAGGTCTTATACATTTTTATAGACACTAATCATTGACTTGGTCTGGGACATAAGGGTGGCCTTAGGAGCTATCATGATGGGTATCAGCCTGTTTAATTATCCAAGAAATGGCAACCTAATTTTAGGTTTAATTATCCAAGAAATGGCACCCACCTAATTTTTAGCAGTATCCTGTCTTCTTCTTTCTTGATATATTTTATTGATTATGCCATTACAGTTGTCCCGTTTTCCCCACTTCATTCCACTGCACCCTGCACATGCCCTCTCCCAACATTCCCTCCCTTTAGTTTATGTCCCCTTGTCACAAGTTCCTTAGATTCTATAGTATTTCCCACACTATTCTTGCCCTCCCCCCTGTCTATTTTCTACCTACCATCTATGCTTATTCTCTGTACCTTCTCTCCCCTTCTCCTCCCACTCCCCTGTTGCTAATCCTCCATGTGATCTCCATTTCTACGGTTCTGTTCCTGATCTAGCTGTCCTTTTACTTTGCTTTTATTTTAGGTGTGGTTGTTAATAACTGTGCGTTTGCTGTCCTTTCACTGTTCATATTTTTAATCTTCTTTTTCTTAGATAAGTCCCTTTAACATTTCATATAATAAGGGCATGGTGATGATGAACTCCTTGAATTTGACCATATCTGAGAAGCACTTTATCTGCCTTTCCATTCTAAATGAAAGCTTCTCTGGATAGAGCAATCTTGGATGTAGGTATTTGGATTTCATGACCTGGAATATTTCTTTCCAGCCCCTTCTTGCCTGTAAGGTCTCTTTTGAGAAATCAGCTGACAGTCTGATGGGAACTCCTTTGTAGGTGACTGTCCCCTTATCTTTTGCTGCTTCTAGGATTCTCTCCTTCATTTTAATCTTGGCTAATATAATTATGATGTGCCTTCGTGTGTTCCTTCTTGGGTCCATCTTCTTTGGGAGTCTCTGAGCTTCCTGGATTTCCTGAAAGTCTATTTCCTTTGCCAGACTGGGGAAGTTCTCCTTTATTATTTGTTTAAATAAGTGTTCCACTTGTTGCTCTTCCTCCTCCCCTTCTGGTACCCCTATAATTCGTATGTTGGAACATTTAAAGATGTCCTGGAGGTTCCTAAGCCTCTCCTCATTTTTTTTGAATTCTTGTTTCTTCATATTTTTCTGTTTGGTTATTTTTTTCTTCCTTCTGGTTCTGTTGAGGGCAAGGGGGAACTAGCCAGAGTGTAGCTATAAGGAAGTTAAAGTTGTTTTGCTAACTAATGCAAGGGGGCTCCGGGACACACCCGAAGAACAGGGTGTTCCAGGATGTGGTGCAAGAAAGAGAGTTAGGCAGTTTAGCCATCTGGACAGTTACTAAAGAGGAAATTTTTACCCCTGTGCATGAGCTCCACTGACCAATCAAGTAAAAGAGCAAGAGCCAGTGCACGAGTTAACTCACCAATCGCTAACTGCCACATTGTGCCCCTGAGCCAATCGCTAACCGCCATTTCTGCTTCTGTATCCAGCTTGCTTGCGCACCTCTATAAAACCCTGAGCCTGTAAGCGTTTGGCGCAACTCTCATTTGCAGCCCTCGCGGGCACCATGTCCTTGGACACCCTGAGAGTTCGCCCCTGTGCTGGTTAAACTTGGCCATTAAAGCAACATCTTTGAACCCCTGAAAGTCTCCGACATTTGTTCTCGTGGTTTTGAATGCAACAGTTCACTCCATTGATTTGAGCCCCCGTTTCCTTTCCATCACGATTGGTTTCCTGTGCATTTCCCTTCATTCGTTTGTTTAGCCTTCATTTGTTCCTCTAATTTGTGACTAAAATCAACCAGTTCTGTGAGCATCCTGATCACCAGTGTTTTGAACTGTGCATCTGATAGGTTGGCTATTTCTTTGCTGCTTAGAAATATTGGCTCTGGGGCTTTGAGCTGTTCTTCAGCCATAATGTTTTCGTCTGTTGGAGCCTGTTTTGTAATAGGGGCGGAGCTTTAGGTGTTCACCAGGGTGGGGCGACCCAGGTCGCTGGGTTGTGAGGCTGTATGTGGGGGCAGGGTCAGAGAGGAATGGTATTTGTTCTGCTCTCTCTCTCAGATTTCAGTCTCCTCTGCTGCTTTCCGCAAGCAAACGGAGACCCCTTGGTGCTGGCTCCTGGTTGTGGGCCTCTGCATTCTCCAGGCCCTTGTGGGTCTCTCCAACAAACTCTCTGTCAGCCTGGGAGCTTCTCCTGGCACCTTGACTCCAAAAGTTCTTCCAGTTGGTGCTTTTAGGCTTTAATTCCCATTGCTGCGGCCCTAGCCTGCATAATCTGTGCCACTGCTTGCTCCTTTGCCTGGTTTATCTGCACACAAATATGTGACTGTGGTCATCCAGCCGCCTTGCGCCCTCACTGGGTCTGCCCATTGCCACCCTATGCCTGGGATCTGCCAACCACTGCCTGTGCACCTGGATCGATCCGGCTGCTTTTTCCTGCTGGGACCCCACTCTGCCAAGCCGCTGACTCTGCCTCTCTTACCGGTCTGGATGAATGGTTCATTGTTGTTGGACTTCCATACAGTTCAATTTTCTGTGTTTTGGTTGTGTTTTTGTTACTAAAACTTTGTTGTCTTTAAACTTGGTTGTGTAAGGAGGCACAGTGTTTCCACCTATGCCTCCATCTTGGCTGGAAGTCCAGTATCCTGTCTTCTTTCTAAATTATTTGCTTGTTCACAAGGTTGTTTATGCTTCCAGTAGTCCTTTGATATTTTTTGTTCTACCCTAGGCTCAGAAACCAAGCTGAGTTACAATCTTGGTAAGTGATATTGAAAGTCTTAGGAGTTTTTCTACAAGTATTCTGCATGTTTTTTGGTGCATAGATTGTGTATCATCACTCTTGGGTGCTCAAATGTTTTTCAAATTTAATTTGTAGTTTTTACCTCTGAGAGTACTACACAGTAACAGGTTCCAGAAAGGGAACCATCAGCTAAATGACATATCATTATACTTAGGGTCAATGTAAAATAAACCTTATTAATTTAGATTTACTATTTCATAATATGGGACTGTCTTATTAACAAGCTAGGCTTTTGAGTTTAACATTTCTTCAGCTATAAAAAGTAAAAATATGTATGGTGTATACCTTAAATGTAATCACAAGGGTAATAAAAATTTTATTTACATGTGAAACTTAACTATACTTCTCCATTTATTAATATAGATTTCATTAAGTCATCTACTTGATAATACAGTTCACTGTATATATTTGGAAGTAGCAATAACAACCTTAATGAATTAGTCAATCCATTGAAAACAGTGTTCATTTGAATAAATTCTGCCTAATACATAGAGATGTAGAGAATTAATGAAAGCTCTCAATCTTTGGCTTATGGTAGTGGCAGATGAAGAAAAGAGAGAGCCAAAGCCATTCTACAGGGCCTGGCAGAAGTAAGGCCTGCCTGAGTGTGGTTGGTAGGGTAATAATATGGGTGTAATAATTTATAGCTTTAATTTGAGCATTTCACCTAAAATTTCATATGGTGTGCTTGAGTGTGATACTGTTATATTACAGAATCACATGCTTGTGATTACATAATAAAAAGATTCATAATAAAAAAGGAGTGTTATTTGTGCCAGACCCTGTTGCTTTGGGAAGTTAAAAGTCTGGAGTGGGAAAATGGTGGCGGAGTAGGACGGAGCGACTCCAGTTCTCCTACCCCTGGGAGAAAATCTTGGCAGATCTACTGAAGAACAGCACAATCAATTCCCCACCAACAATTCCCCAGCATTTATGAAAATAAGAGACCAGAGATAGTGATAGACCAGACAGGTATAGTTTGGTGGGGTCTCAGGGACGTGAGTAAGGATGGAGGCAGCCAGGCTGGTGGCAGCCCCCCGCTGGCTCATAACGGCCTCTGAGCCACAACTGCTGCAGTGGTCAGGGCCCAGAGGCTTCTGTCTGCCAGCGTAAGGAGCGTCTGCCACAGAGGACTCATCGGGAGCCCAGCAGCTGTGAGTAAAGACAAAAGTGGCAGCAACAGGGCCTAACAGCCTCAGAGCCAACACTGCCGCCAAGGTAGGGGTGTAGAGGCTTTCGTCTGTGGCCAGCGACAGGGGCATCTACCATGGAGGACTCATCGGGAGCCCAGCACCTGGCTGAGACTTGGGCTGGCTTCCGGGTCCTTGGAAGAGAGCTGGCTCCCTCCCTCCCCATGTAGGCAGGGCTGGGTGCCAGAGACCTGTCTGCCTAGGTTTGCAGGGAGGGTGGCAAGGAGAGGGGGCTATGTTCACTTGTGATCTCTGTGGTTGCCAGCCTGCTAACCCGGTAGATTTGAGAGGAGCATTGCCCTAACTGGTGGGGGTGGGGATTGGGCTGGGCTGAGAGGCAGGCTTTCTGGAGAAGATATAATTGGAATGTGGACTGAGGTATTCTCCTGAGAAGGCAGCTTAACTTGCTTCTTACCCAGCCACAGGACTGGGAAGTATCAGTACCAGATCCCATGGGACCCAAGCAGCCTGTCCGGGGGATGGGCGCCCACAACCCAGTCTGGTAGGTTGACTGGTGCCTGGGAGTGCACCTGCGCATACAACCCAGCCCACAGAGGGGTCCTGCTAAAAACACACAAACCTGATTGGACAGTTTGAAACCAATAAGGGAGGGTGGGGTTTTTTTCTCCTTTTTTTTCTTTTTCTTTTTAACTTTTTTTCAGTAATCATATATTTTTTAATTATATTATTGCTTTATCTTTCAATACTTTGTTCCTCTCCTTTCTTTTTTCCTGTTTTAGTCCTTCTTACTTTCCTCTCAAACTTATTACTTTTTCTTCCCTTCTCCTGCCCTTTTTAAAAATGTTTGTTTGTTTGTTGCTTTCTATACCACTGTAAATACTTCACAACACATCTCTTGGATCTTAGCAAACTTTACAGGTTCCTGAATTCCATTACTGCAGTGATTAACTGTACTTTCTCACATGCTACATCTATTTACTATTCTTTACTCTCCCCTTACCTCAAAATCTGACCACCCGCAACCTCACTGCTTTCTAGATCCAACTAACAGGCCTTCCCTCCCCAAAAAGAGACTTATGCTTGGTCCATCCTTTCTTAAAAGTGGCAAGTTGGTTTGAAGATTATGGTTAACACTATATATAGCCTAAATATCTTCTATCTCTTCTCTACCGGCTGTGACTGTAAATATCATAAAGTACTCTCCTGCTGTAATACAGCATTTTGCCTCGTCCTCCAGCTGATCACACACACACAAAGAAAGGAGTAGGTGGAAGCACAGAACATCAAGATACCTGCAGGAGACAGCACCACTGAATCTCACACGTATTCTACCACAGAAGTTCATACCATAAACCCAGGGAGTCAGAACACATCAATTTAAGAAGATGAAGCTAACAAGAAGAGTCCCAGAAACAGTGGGAATACAAAGAAACAATGCTCAAATGAAAGAAAAGGTGGAAGTTTCAGAAAGGATGTTAGATGAAATAGAGGCAAGTCAACTATCAGATATTGAATTCAAAGCACTGGTTATCAGGAAGTTCAAAGAGCTCACAATGAGCTACCAGAAACTAGAGGGGAGCTACAATGAGCTCTCTGCAAACTATATCAACATGAAAAAGGAAATAGAAACTATCAGCAAAGGCCAAGAGGAAATGAATACAATTTCAGAACTGAAGAACACAGTAGAAGGACTGAAAAGCAAGATCAATGAGGCAGAAGATCGGATCAGTGAGTTGGAGGACACAGTAGAAAGAATCTCCAGAAAGAGCAAGAAAAGGAAAAGAGGCTTAGAAAGAAAGAAGAGGGGTTCAGAGAAATGCAAGACAATATGAAACATAATAATATCAGAATAATAGGAATATCAGAAGGAGAAGAAGAAGAACAAGGGATAGAAACCGTATTTGAAAGAGTAATGATGGAAAATTTTCCTAATTTGATGAGAGAAAAAGTTACACGAATCCAGGAATCACAGAGAGTCCCAATCAAGAGGAACCCAACGAGGTCTACTTCAAGACACACCATCATTAAAATGGCAAAATTCCACGACAAAGAGAGAATCTTAAAGGCAGCAAGGGAGAAAAAGGAAGTAAAATACAAGAGAGCCCCAATAAGGTTAGCTACTGACTTCTCAATGGAAACACTCCAACCAAGAAGAGAATGGCAAGAAATGTTCCACTTAATGAGAACCAGAGGCCTACAGCCAAGGCCACTTTACCCAGAAAGGATCGCAATCAAGATAGGAGGCCAAATAAAAAGCTTCCAAGTAAAAAGATGTAAAAAAAGAATAAGCCTCGACCAAACCAGCTCTACAAGCAATACTAAAAGGACTGCTTTAAGGAAAGGAAGGAAAAGAGAGACAGAGAGGAACTCAGGTACAAAAATGGCAATGAATAAGTACCTATCAATAATAACCTTAAACATAAATGGATTAAATGCTCTAATAAAAAGACATAGAATAGCTGAATGGATAAGAAAGCATGACCCACACATATGCTGCCTACAGGAGACCCACCTCAGGACAAAAGACCATCACAGACTAAAAGCGAAAGGCTGGAAACAAATTTTCCAAGCAAATGGTCAAGAAAAAAAAGCCGGGGTAGCAATTCTCATATAAGACAAAATAGACTTCAAAAAATGGGCTATAAAGAGAGACCCAGAAGGTCACTTCATAATACTCAAGGGAAGAATCCACCAAGAAGACATTAACATTGTAAATATATATGCACCCAACACAGGAGCACTCAAATATATAAAGAAAATCCTACAGGACCTCAAGAAAGATATTGACAGCAACACAATTATAGTCGGGGATTTTAACACCCCACTGTCAAAAACGGACAGATCTTCCAAACAAAATATCAACAAAGATATAGTGGAATTAAACAACACCCTAGATGAAATGGACTTGACTAAAATATAGAGAGCTCTTCATCCCAAAGAAGCTAAATACACATTCTTTTCAACTGCACTTGGAATATTTTCAAAGATAGACCACATGATAGGACACAAAACGAGCCTCAACAAATTCAAGAAAATTGAAATCACACCAAGCATTTTCTCTGACCAGAAGGGATTGAAATTAAAAACCAACCCCAAAGAAAAAACTCCAAAACATCCAAAATCATAGAGACTGAATGGTTTGCTATTAAAAAATTAATGGGTCAAGAATGACATTAGGGAAGAAATCAAAGAGTTTCTGGAAACAAATAAAAATGAACTCACAACAACCCAAAACTTATGGGACACAGTTTGGCTTATATTTAAGTCTTTTATCCACCTTGAATTTATTTTGGTGTATGGTGTAAGTTGGTGCTCAAGTTTCATTTTTTGGCATGCAGCTGTCCAGTTCTCCCAACACCATTTGTTGAAGAGACTATCTTTACCCCATTTTATGTTACTGCCCCCTTTGTCAAATATTAATTGACTGTAGAGATTTGGGGTTATTTCTGGGCTCTCTGTTGTGTTGCATTGGTCTATGTGCCTGTTTTTATGCCAGTACCAGGCTGTTTTGATTACAGTGGCCTTGTAATACAGTTTGATATCAGGTATTGTGATCCCTCCTACTTTGTTCTTCTTTCTCAAAAGTGCAGCTGCTATTTGGGGTCTTTGATGGTTCCATATAAATTTTTGAAGTGTTTGTTCTATGTGTGTGAAATATGCCATTGGTACTTTAATAGGTATTGCATTGAATCTGTAAATTGCTTTGGGTAGTATGGACATTTTCATGATGTTAATTCTTCCAATCCATGAACACGGTATATATTTCCATTCATTTGTGTCTTCCTTGATTAATTTCTTCAGTGTTGTGTAGTTTTCTGCATACAGGTCTTTTACCTCCTTGGTTAGGTTTATTCCCAGATATTTTATTTTTGTTTTTGTTATATCGAATGGGATTTTTTTCTTGATTTCTGCTTCTGCTGCTTCATTGTTAGTATGCAGAAATACCTTTGGTTTCTGGATATTGACTTTGTATCCCGCTGTTTTGCCAAATTCATTTATTTGTTCCAGCAGTTTTTTGGTAGAGGCCATAGGGTTTTACATGTATACTATCATGTCATCTGCAAACAATGCCAGTTTTGTTTCCTCGTTTCTGATTTGGATGCCTTTTATGTCCTTTTCTTGTCTGATTGCTGTGGCTAGAACTTCTAATACTATATTGAATAGAAGTGGTGAAAGTGGGCGACCTTGTCTTGTTCCTGATCTTAGTGGGAAAGCTTTTAGTTTTTGCCCATTGAGTATGATGTTGGCTGTAGGTCTTTCATATATAGCCTTTATTATGTTGAGGAATGCTCCCTCTATTCCCATTTTTCTGAGTACCTTTATCATAAATGGGTGTTGAACCTTATGAAAAGCTTTTTCTGCATCTATTAATATGACCATGTGATTTTTCTCTTTGCTTTTGTTTATATGGTGTATTACATTTATTGATTTGCATATATTGAACCATCCTTGCATCCCTGGGATGAATCCCAATTGGTCGTGGTGTATGATCTTTTTGATGTATTGTTGGATGTGATTTGCTAATATTTTATTGAGGATTTTAGCGTCTATGTTCATCAGCGATATTGGCCTGTAATTTTCTGTCTTTGTTGTATCTCTATCTTGCTTTGGAATTAGGGTGATGCTGGCTTCATAAAAAGAGTTGGGGAGTTTTCCCTCCTTTGGATTTTTTGGAATAGTCTCTGAAGAATAGGGGTTAGCTCTTCCTTAAAAGCTTTGTAGATTTCTCCTGTGAAACCATCTGGTCCAGGGCTTTTGTGTGATGGGAGTTTTTTGATTACTTCTTCAATTTCATCTGCCCTTATTGGCCTGTTCAAGTTTTCTGTTTCTTTTTCTTTGAGATTTGGAAGATTATATTTTTCTAGAAATGTGTCCATTTCACCTAGATTTTCAAATTTCTTGGCATACAGTTCTGCATAGTAATTTCTTACAATCCTTTCTATTTCTGTGGTATCAGTTGTAATCTCTCCTCTTTCATTTCTGATTGTGTTTATTTGGGTCCTCTCTCTTCTTTTCTTGATGAGCTTACTTAAAGGTTTGTCTATTTTGTTTATCTTTTCAAAAAACCAACTCCTGGATTCATGGATCCTTAGAATTGTGCTTTAAGTCTCTATGTCATTTAATTCCGTACTGATCTTGGTTATTTCCTTCCTTCTACTTGCTCTGGGCTGTCTTTGTTGTTGTTCCTCGAGTTCTTGGAGGTGTAGGGTTAGGTTGTTTGTTTGAAATGTTTCTATCTTCTTTAGGTAGGCCTGTATTGCTATGAACTTCCCCCTCAGTACTGCCTTCACTGTGTCCCATAGGTTTTGGGTTGTTGTGAGTTCATTTTCATTTGTTTCCAGAAGTTTTCTGATTTCTTCCCTAATTTCAATCTTGACCCATTCATTGTTTAATAGCATACCATCCAATCTCCATGCTTTTGGTGTTTTGGTTTTTTTCCTGTGGGGTTGGTTTCCAATTTCAATCCTTTGTGATCAGAGAAGATGCTTGATATGATTTCTATTTTCCTGAATTTGTTGAGACTTGTTTTGTGTCCTCTCATGTGATCTATCTTTGAAAGTGTTCCATGTGCACTTGAAATGAATGTGTATTTAGCTTCTTTGGGATGGAGGGCTTTGTATATATCAATTAGGTCCATTTCTTCTAGAATGTCATTTAATGCTGCTATATCTTAGTTGATATTTTGTTTGGAAATCTGTCCATTTTTGACAGTGGGCTGTTAAAATCCCCTAGTATAATTGTGTTGCTGTCAATATCTTTCTTGAGGTCCTGCAGGATTTTCTTTATATATTTGAGTGCTCCTGTGTTCGGTGCATATATATTTATGATGTTCATGTCTTCTTGGCGGATTCTTCCCTTGAGTATTATGAGGTGACCTTCTGGGCCTCTCTTTATGGTCCTTTTTTTTGACGTCTATTTTTCCTGGTATGAGGATTGCTACCCTGGCTTTTTTTTCTTTTCCATTTGCTTGGAAAATTTGTTTCCATCCTTTCACTTTCAGTCTGTGTTGGTCTTTTGACCTGAGGTGGATCTCTTGTAGGCAGCATATGTGTGAGTTATGCTTTCTTAACCATTCAGCTATTCTATGTCTTTTAATTGGTACATTTAATCCGTTTACGTTTAAGGTTATTATTGAAAGGTACTTATTTATTGCCATTTTTGTACCCGTGTTCCTCTCTGTCTCTCTCTTTTCCTTCCTTTCCTTAAAGCAGTCCTTTTAGTAATTCTTGTAGAGCCAGTTTTGTGGAGGCATATTCTTTTAGACTTCTTTTGTCTTGGAAGCTCTTTATTTGGCCTTCTATCTTGATTGAGAGCCTTGCTGGATAATGTAGCCTTCGTTGTAGACTTTTGTTTCTCATTACTTGGAATATTTCTTGGCATTCTCTTCTTGCTTGGAATGTTTCTGTTGAGAAGTCAGTAGCCAGCCTTATTGGGACCCCCTTGTATGTTACTTCCTTTTTCAACCTTGCTGCCTTTAGGATTCTCTCTTTGTCTTGGAGGTTTGCCATTTTAATGATGATGTGTCTTGCAGTAGGCCTCTTTGTGTTACACCTGCCTGGGACTCTCTGCGATTCCTGGATTCATGTGGCTTTCTCTATCCTCAACTTAGGAAAATTTTCTCTTATTACTCTTTCAAGTAGGTTTTCTATCCCTTGTTCTTTTCCTTCTCCTTCTGGTATTCCTATTATTCAGATACTATTATGTTTCATATTGTCTTGCATTTCTCTTAGACTCTCCTCATTTTTTCTGATTCTCTTTTCCCTTACCTCGTCCGTCTGGGAGATTCTTCCACCCTGTCTTCGAGCTCGCTTATGCGGTCTTCTGCCTCATCAATCCTACTATTCATACCTTCTACTTTGTTCTTCAGTTCAGAAATTGTATTTTTCATTTCCTCTTGGCCTTTACTGATGTTTTCTATTTCCTTTTTCATGTTGGTATAGTGTGCGGAGAGTTCATTGTAGCTCCCCTGTAGTTTCTGGTCACTCGTTGTAAGCTCTTTGAATTTCCTGATAACCAGTGCTTTGAATTCAATATCTCATAGTTGACTTGCCTCTATTTCATCTAACATTCTTTCTGAGACTTCCTCCTTTTCTTTCATTTGGGGATTGTTTCTTTGTCTTCCCATTGTTTGTGATGCTCTTCTTGTTCGCCTCAGCTTCTTAAATTGATCTGTTCTGGTGCCCTGATTTTATGGTGTGAACTTCTCTGGTAGGATACCTGTGAAATTCTGTGGTGCAGTCTTCTGTAGGTATCTTGGTGTTCTCCGGTCCTACTATTACTCTGGTTGATTTCCAGGTAGTCATAACTTTTCTTCTGGTCTCAGTAGCTGCAGCAGCCTGAGGGGCTTTTACTGTGGTTCCTCTCGGGCCTTCTTTTGCTCAACTGGTCTCACCACTACCCCCGCCCCCCCCCCCAAGATCCAGACTGGCGCCGCTCTCTGGCGCCCTACAGAGAGCGGAGTTTCTCCCAGGCTTTCCAGCCCTGGTCTGGCATGAGGGCTCTTTCTCCCAGCCACTCTTTCCTGTTCTCGTGGGCTTGGGTGTGTACCTTTCCCTGTGTTGTGGCTGAACACACAGGACAACTCACAATTCTCCCAAACCAATAGCCACAGCCTGATTCACTGTGTTTCCCTGTCTGCACCGGCCGAGTATGGTTGGTGTTGGCAACTGGCTCTCTTCCAGGGTCCTAGCCGGGAGCCCGAGACTCCGGGAGACTGTTCGAGAGAAGGTGCAGGTCTTGCACCACAGGGATCGCCCGGGCGAGTCTCAATTCCCCAAGCCGAGGGTTGGCGCAGACCCTGCGCCACAGGGAAAGCATGGGCTACTGGTGGTTCCCCAAGTAGAGGGCAGGTGTGGTCCCTGTGAGGGCCAGGAATGCACAGGCGACTGGGGGTTTTTCAAGCCGAGGGCTGGCACAGGCCCCTTGGGGGTGGGGAGGTGTGGGAGAGCAGTGGTTGGTCAAGCCAAGGGTTGGCGCTGGCCCTGAAGTGGCCGGGAAGGCACGGGTGACTGGCGGTTGGTCAAGCCAAGGTCTGGCGCAGGCCCCTCAGGGGCCCGGAGGTGCGGGTGAGCTGCAGCCACTCAAGGCGAAGGCCACTGCTTGACTCCCAGTGCCTCCCAGTCTTCGCCAGCTGAGCAGGGGTGGAGCTCTCAACTGACTCACTTCTAGAGGCCCGGCCAGCAGCCCGAGACTCCCCGAGACTGTTCGAGGGTCAGCGCAGTCCCCTCGAAGCAGGAAATGCTCTGGCAACTCTCAGTTCTCCCAAGCCAGCAACCTGACTCTACGGGTTATCAGAGCTTTCTGGTTTGTTTCCGAATGCTCACTCCTCTCTCTGCCACTACTGGCAGACTAATCTCTTATGGTGTTTTCCAATCTGTGCCCTGCCAGATGGGGGGGCGGGTGCCAGTGACCAGTTCTCTCCCAGAGTTGGTGTTGCCCACCCTCGGCTCTCAGAGACTGGGGCGGCTGGCCAGGGCCCTGGTGCAGCCTGGCGGGGGGCCTGCCACTGCCTCTGTGCTGCTCCCTTGTACCTTGTTGATCTGCGGTCGTCTCCTCTCCTCAACCTCTGGTCATTCAGTGTCTGCTGCACTCTCTGGAGTCCTGCCTTCTTATATGCTGGGTCCGAGTTGGGCATCTGCTGTGCTTCTCCACAGATGAGCCAGGTCCTTCTCTGGTGCGTGGAAAGAAGCGAAATCCTTTGTCCTACTCTGCTGCCATCTTCATCTTCTAGCCCCAACTCTTTTTATGAAGCCAGAATCATCCTAATTCCAAAACCAGATAGAGATACAACAAAGAAAGAAATCTTCAGGCCAATATTGCTGATGAACATAGACACTAAAATCCTCAACAAAATATTGACAAATCTCATCCAACAATACATCAAAAAGATCATACACCACGACCAAGTGGGATTCATCTCAGAGATGCAAGGATGGTTCAATATTGCAAATTAGTAAATGTCATGCATCACATAAACAAAAGCAAAGAGAAAAACCACATGGTCATATCAATAGATGCAGAAAAAGCTTTTGATAAAGTTCAACACCAATTTATGATAAAGGCACTCAGCAACGTGGGAATAAAGGGAGCATTCCTCAATATGATAAAGGCCATATATGGAAGACCTACAGCCAATATCATACTAAATGGGCAAAAACTAAAAGCTTTTCCACTAAGATCAAGAAGAAGACAAGGTTGTCCACTTTCACCACTTCTATTTAATATAGTATTGGATGTTTCAACCTCAGCGATCAGGCAAGAAAAGGAAATAAAAGGCATTCAAATCAGAAAGGAGGAAACAAAACTGTGATTGTTTACTCATGAGATGTTAGTGTACGTGGAAAATCCTATAGCCTCTACCAAAAAACTGCTCAAACTAATAAACAAATTTTGCAAAACAGCAGGTTACAAAGTCAATATCCAGAAATCAAAAGCATTGTTGTATAATAACAATGAATCAGCAGAAGCAGAAATTAAGAAAAAAATCCCATTCGATATAACAAAAACAAAAATAAAATACTGGGAATAAACCTAACCAAGGACGTAAAAGACCTGTATGCAGAAAACTGCACAACACTGAAGAAATTAATCAAGGAAGACACAAACATATACTGTGTTCATGGATTGGAAGAATTCACATCATGAAAATGTCCATACTACCCAAAGCAATTTACAGATTCAATGCAATACCTATTAAAGTACCAATGGCATATTTCACACACATAGAACAAACACTTCAAAAATTTATATGGAACCATCAAAGACCCCAAATAGCAGCTGCACTTTTGAGAAAGAAGAACAAAGTAGGAGGGATCACAATACCTGATACCTAACTGTATTACAAGGCCACTGTAATCAATACAGCCTGGTACTGGCATAAAAACAGGCACATAGACCAATGAAACAGAATAGAGAGCTCAGATATAAACCCACCTCTCTATATTCAATTAATACTCAACAAAGGTAGCAGTAACATAAAATGAATTAAAGATAGCCTCTTCAACAAGTGGTGTTGCGAGAACTGGACAGCTACATGGAAAAAAATGAAACTTGAGCACCAACTTACACCATACACCAAAACTAATTCAAGGTGGATAAAAGATTTAAATATAAGCTGTGACACCATTAACGTCCTAGAGGAGAGCATT
The DNA here is from genome assembly GCF_014824575.4 of Sturnira hondurensis. Classification (NCBI taxonomy): domain Eukaryota; kingdom Metazoa; phylum Chordata; class Mammalia; order Chiroptera; family Phyllostomidae; genus Sturnira; species Sturnira hondurensis. The sequence continues at coordinate 25,456 of NW_028094171.1, read as the reverse complement.
GGCAGGGAAATCTCAGGTATTTCACGCAGTAACATTTTTACTGATATGTCCCCTAGAAAAGGAATATAAAGGAAAGAATAAACAAATGGGATCTCATCAAAATAAAAAGCTTGTGCTCAGCTAAACGAAACAGCATTAAAATAAAAAGACAACCAATTGTATGGGTAAACATATTTTCCAATGATACCTCAGACAGAGGTTTAATCTCCAAAATATACAAAGAACTCACTTGACTTGACTCTAAGAAGACAATTAACCCAATTAAAACATGGGGAAAGGACTTGAACAGACACTTCTCCATGGAGGACATACAGAGGATCCAGAAACACATGAAAAGATGCTCAATATTGCTTGCTATCAGAGAGATGCAAATTTAAACCACAATGAGATACCGCTTTACACTGGTGAGAATGGCTATCATAAACAAAGCAATAAACAACAAATGTTGGAGAGGGTGTGGGGAAAAGGGGACTCTAGTCCACTGTTGGTGGGATTGGAAACTGGTACAACCACTATGGAAAACAGTATGGAATTTTCTTAGAAAAGTAAATTTGGACCTGCCTTTTGACCCAGCAATTCCACTGCTGGGATTGCACCTAGGAATCCTAAAACACCAATCCCAAAGAACATATGCACCCCAATGTTCATAGCAGCACAATTTACAATAGCCAAGAGTTGGAAGCAACCTAGGTGCCTGTCAGTGAATCAATGGATCAAAAAGTATGGTACATAGTGGAATTCTATGCAGTAGAAAGGAGCTCCTAACTTTTGCAACAACATGGATAGAACTAGAAAGCATTATGCTGAGTGAAATAAGCCAGGTGTTGAAGGACAAATACCATATGATCTCACCTTTAACAGGAATCTAAAGAACAAAACCAACAAGCAAGAATAATATAACCAAAGACACTGAAATAGAGAGCAGGGGGACAGCGACCAGAGGGGCAAGGGGAGGGAATTTCAAGGGAAATAGGGGAGGGATTTAGAGGAACAAATATAAAGGATACATGGACAACAACTTAGAAGTGTGGAAATTGGAGGGAGTGGGGGGCACGGGGGGTGGGATGGGATGGGAGTAATAAACAGAAAACTGTACTTGAAAAATAGTTATATATGTTTTAAAAATCTGGCAAACTTACTAAAAAAAATCTTCGGTGTCTTCAGCTCAAGAATAACTGGTGTTGGATCATGTCACAAGAAGCAGAAATACATTCCAGAAGCATTTGAAAGTCATAGCGTCCTCTTGTAGTATGGCTGGAATGGGATGTTTCTGACATTCTTCTTTGAATGAAGTTTCTGACAAGAAAAATCAATATTAATGGGGGTGTTACTTTATAGCTTTGAAAGATAATCTGACTTTTCTCTAGGTCAGATTGATTTTCCCACCAATTAATAACCAATAGCTCAACTGTGCCAAAATGTTTTATGCATAATATTTTACATCTATTCTTTTAAGCCTCATTAAATTTCAAGGTGGATATTATTTACATCATGCAAATGAAGAAACTGCAGTTCTGTGAAAGTGGTTCATTTGACCAAGTTAGTGAATGGTCAACTTGGGTTTAAACCAACTTCTATGTCCACAGCCTTCTATCTCAACCAGTACCCGTTCCTCAATATATAGGACAAAACAAATATGCTATAACAGGTACATGGCATTAACTAAGCTGAAGACTTATGGTAAGGTGCCCTCCCAAACCCTACTTACCTACCTTCAAGTCCATGAGGTAATGGCATTCAGCTAATCCTGGCTGGGAATATGATTACAAATTATATGAAAGATAAAGGACAAGATAAGTATCCTAGTTTCTAAAATAATCATCCTTGAGGATATGCCTATACAACACAAAAAGAAGTTGTTACTCAATACTTGGAGGCCAAACTTACTACATTTTAATATTCAAGAAAAAACCTGTCAGCATCAGCCAATCAGCCTTGCACTACCTAGCACTGATGATGAAATGCATGCTATTTTCCTGTCACTGAAAAAATGAGTGGCTATTTTTTAGAGCAAAGGATCAATAGCAAATGTTGTGTAAAAAAATTTGCAAGTGAGATACTTTATGTGTTAAAATACTTATGAGGGGATGAATAATATCAAGAGCAGGAATTGGAACTTGCATGTAAGGTGTCCATGGTGGCACATGAATTGGTTACTTATGTTGAAATAAAGATCAGACTGACAGTAAACAGAGGGGTGGGGAAGAAGGATAATGGGGGAAAATAGGGCAAGGGCCATCAAGGAATACATATGTAATATATAATGGCCACATATATAATGGACACATGGACATAGCCAAAAGAGGTAGGTTCAAGGGTAGGAGGTGGGGATGTCTGGGGTTGGGGGTGTGGTATGGTGAAAATGGAGATAACTGTACTTGAGCAACAATAAAAATAAATAAGTAAAATATATAATAAAAGCCTAGTGAAGGAAAAAAGAAATTCATTCCCCCCCCCCAAAATAAATAAATGAATAAATTTTAAAAAATAGAAAAAAGCAGGAAGAATTCAGTTGTCCCAAGGGCATATAGAAATATAGTATTAAAGTAAAGATTAGAAATACCTGAAGAGAGGTAAACCAAAACTCCAATCTCAGGAAGAATGTGTAATCAGTTGGGGAACCAAACAAGAGATTTGGATTCCATAATACAGTTACACAAAATTACATAGGATCCCAAACATATTTATGGAATGACAAAGTCAGAGAAAGCCTGAATTTTTAATATCTACCCAGTCCATGGCTAGGTTTTCCAATATTTGAGAACAGAGCTGAAGCCACAGGGATCTTTGAATACTTTTATGCACAAGTAAAATTGCAAAAGTGATTGGTCAACCACAGCACTTTTGTGGTGAAGAAACCAATTATATAATTCCTCCAGTGCTTTAGAATGTCTATCCTGTTAGACTAACTGACTGCCTTTGAAAAGTTAATTCTACATGGACAGTATCATCATTATTAGCAGAATAATACAAGTCCATTATCCTCAACTGTGGTCATATTCTGTACCCACTTAAGGAATTCTGGAATGCTCAAGTTTGCCTCTGAAGATTCAAGCACCTTCCTTTCTTAGTTATACTAGGGGGAAAAAAGTTTTTCGTCCTGGTTACTACTCTGCTTGAAAATATCTTGTTTTGTTGAGTGTCCCTTGAAAATTCAAAACAATTGTCAATTCCTTCTTGTTATCATTCATCACTCACAACACACTATTTTTTTCCAGAAACCATGTTTCTGTTTAGGGTTTCTTCCTGAAAAAGTTAGCTTCTCCATCCAAATTGTATTCTTCAGCCATCATTTTAACAGTTACAAAACATTAAGACACTTAATGAAGTAAATATGATTTTTTTCAACATTTTCATGGGTTCTATTTTCCCCAACTATCCCTCTTCCCCACCCCTCTGGTTATTGTCAGTTTGTTCTTTATTTCAATACCTATGATTGTAGTTTGCTTGCTTGTTCATTTGCTTGATTAAGTTCCACTTATACGTAAGATCATATGGTATTTGTCTTTCACTGCATGGCTTATTTCACTTAGCATAATGCTCTCCAGATCCTTCCACACCACTGAGGAGGGTAGAAGGTCCTTCCTCCTTTCTGCTGGGTACAATTCCATCGTGAAAACGTACTATGGTTTTTTGATCAACTCACTTACTGGTGGGTACTTAGGTTGCTTCCAGCACTTGGCTATTGTAAATTGTGCTGCTATGAACATCGGGATGAATAAATTCTTTTGAATTGGTGTTTCAGAATTCTTAGGGTATAATCTCAGCTGTGGTATAGTTGGGTCAAAAGGCATGTCCATTTTAGTTTTCTGAGGAAATTCCATGCTGTTTTTCATAACGGCTGCACCAGTCTGCAATTCTACCAACAGTGCACTAGGGTTCCCTTTTCTCTAAATCCTCACCAGCACTTGTTGTTTGTTGATTTGTTTATGGTGGCCATTCTTACTGGTGTGAAGTGATCTCATTGTGGTTTTAATTTGCATCTCCCTGATGATTAGTGATGCTGAACATCATTTTGTATGTCTCTGGGCCATCTATATGCCCTCCTTGTAGAAATATCTGTTCAGGTCCTTTGCCAATGTTTAAATTGGGTTGATTGTCTTTCTTAAGCGGAGTCGTGTGAGTTTTTTATATATTTTGGAGATTAAATCCTTGTCTGAGGTATCATTTGCAAATACATTTTCCCATACTGTTGGCTCCCTTTGCATTTTTCTGATGTTTTCTTTAGCCATGCAGAAGCTTTTTATTTTAATGATGTCCAATTTGTTTATTCTTTGCTTTATGTCCCTTCCTCTAGGGGACATATTGGTGAAAATACTGTTGCATAGAATCTCTGAGATTTTCCTGCTTATATTCTCCTCTAGGAATTTTATGGTGTCAAGACTTATATTTAGGTCTTTTACCCATTTTGAGTTAATTTTTGTGTATAGTGTAGGTTGGTGATCTATTTCCATTTTTTTGCATGTAGCTGTCCAGAACTCCCAACACCATTTGTTGAAGAGGCTATTTTTACTCCATTTTATGCTTTGGCCCCCTTTGTTGAATATTAATTGACCATAGAGACTTGTGTTTTCTTCTGAGCTCTCTATTCTGTTCCATTGATTTATGTGTCTGTTCTTATGCCAGTACCAGATTGTTTTAATTACATTGGCCTTGTAATAAAGTTTGATGTCAGGTATTGTGATCCCTCCTACTTTGTTCTACTTTCTCAAAATTGCTGAGGCTATTTGGGTTCATTTGTGGTTCCATAGAAATTTTTGAAATGTTTTTCTAGATCCAAAATATGTCATTGGTATTTTAATAAGGATTTTATCGAACCTATAGATTGCTTTGTGTAGTATGGGCATTTTGATGATGTTAATTTTTCCAGTCCATGAACATGGTATATGTTTCCATTTGATTGTGTCTTCCTTAATTTCTTTATTCAGCGTTGTGTAGTTTTCTGAGTACCTCCTTGGTTAGGTTTATTCTTAAGTACTTTTTCTTGTTGCTATAGCAATGAGATACCACCTCACACCAGTCAGAATGGCCATTATAAACAAAGAAACAAACACCAAATATTGGAGAGGTTGTGGAGAAAAGGGGACCCTAGTTCACTGTTGATGGGATTGCAGACTGGTGCAACCATTATGGAAAACAGTATGACATTTTCTCAGAAAACTGAAAATGAATATGCCTTTTGACCTAGCAGTTCCACTGCTAGGATTATATCCTAAGAACCCTGAAACACTAATCCGAAAGAACCTATGTACTTCAATGTTCATAGCAGCACAATTTACAATAGCCAAGTGCTGGAAACAACCTAAGTGCTCATCAATAAATGAATAGATCAAAAATTAATGGTACAGCCCTGGCTGGTGTAGCTCAATGGATTGAGCGCAGGCCTGTGAACCACAGGATCGCGGTTTGATTCCCAGTCAGGGCACATGCCTGGGTTGCAGGCCAGTTCCCAGTGGGGTACTCATGGGAGGCAACCATACATTGATATTTCTCTCCTTCTCTTTTTCCCTTCCTCTGTAAAGATAAATGTATAAAATCTTTAAAAACTCAATGGTGCATTTACACAACAGAATTTTTTGCAGCAGAGATAAAGAAAGAGCTCCTACCCTTTGCAACAGCATGGATGGAACTGGAAAGCATTATGCCAAGTGAAATAAGCCTGGCATTGAAAGACAAATACCATATGAGCTCACCTTTAACAGGAACCTAATTAACAAAAAAATCAAACAAGCAAAATATAACCAAAGACACTGAAATAGAGAACAGGTGGACAGAGACCAGAGGAGAGAGGGGAGGGATTTCAATGAAAAGAGGTAAGGGTTTGCAGGAACAAGTATAAAGGACACAAGGACAATAACAAAGGAGGGGGTGGAAACCAGAGGGAGGTTGGGAGGAGTGGGGGTGGGTTGGGATGGGAGGAAAAGGCAGAAAACTGTACTCGAATAACAATTAAAATTTAAAAAGAGAAAAAGAAATAAAAAATGTGTTAAACTTTGGAAATACTGCTTCCCCTTACCAGAAATGCCCTGAATATCATTTGACTTTATTCTTGGTTTTTACGATAATTAACTTCTGAATCCAACTTGAAATCCAATCCATTTGGCTGGGTTCCTGATACTTAACTCTTGGCAGCCTTTCTTCCCAAGGTACTAATTCTTTGTGTAAGTCTTTTCTCTGGAGTTTTACTTCAGAGCATATCATACTTCAAAATATACTGCTCTGGAACACAACTATAATTTTTCACAATTAGTGTCTCACTTCCCCAAGGGTTTTGCAGCCTGCCCCCTTTGCATAGAAATGTTGATGTGTACAGGTTCCTGATGTTGAGTCAGATACTGTTGTTAAGTTTACTTTAGGACAAGTCTGATGCCCATTTTACTTCTTCTTGCCCCTGACTTACCCATTCCAGTTTTCCTCCTCATCTTTTCTGAGCAACTACTGAGGTACCAGCAACCCATTTGGTCAAAGCAGTGGGGCTTAAAGTATAAATTGAAGCTGAAGCTCTTCTAATCTAGTATTCCAGTTGTACTGATCAGGTTAATGGGGATAATTTCTCTTTAGCTTATACATAAATAAGAAAATTTAATCTGATTTGCTATTAATTACTCTGTTCAATCATTAACAATGTTTCACTAAATAAAAAAAAAGCTGTTCACAGTTCAGAAGCAGTCTATCAAGCAAAGAACAATAATGAAAAAAGTGTAGCCTTTTGTGTTCAGCAGGGAAACTGAACTACTACTGTGAGCAGGACGTGCATTTTGAATTGTTTATTACCAGTGGGAATAGGTTATCCCGAGACATATACCTTCCTTAAATTCCCTCAGGGAAATTACATGTACTTGTGAGATGATTGCTGGGGAATACAAAGGTACACATTGCTTTGGGGAACAGAGTGAAACTAATTGGCCCACAAGAAGATTAAATAAACATATTGTGAGTGAGAGCAACATAATTCTTTATCTAGTAAATGAAATGACTTTAGATGACTCTCTTTTGTTCTTGTATTAACAAGTATTTATTGTACAATTATTCTGTGTTGAGCACTCTGGTGAGTACCAGAGATGTAGTGTTAAAATAAAACAGGAATGGATTCTGCCTTTGTGAAGTATATAGTCCAGATAGAGAATACAGGAGGTGGTAAAAGTCAGTTTACAGTTGTGAGTACATGAAACAGTTTATTCTTGTATTATTATTTATTAATTATTATATTATTTGTATGACAACTGTAAACCTATTTTTGCCCACCCCTATGTGTGTATGTGTGTGTATTTCAGGTTATCCAATTGCAGTTTTGAGAAATTTACAGTGAAAAAGGGGAACAATCAGAGTGCTTTCAGAGCATATCATAAAGAGACTGACAGGGACCCAAAGAATGAACCAGGTGAAAAGTGAAGTGAGAAAGAGGAGAAACAGTAGTGTGCGTAAAAGTTCTGAAGAGGCAAGCAAGTTTGAAGAGCTCAAGGAAATGGGAGGGAGGTGGGGAGCACTGGGGTGTGGGCTAGGGTGAGAGTAAAAGAAACCTGTACTTGAACAATAATTAAATTAAAAAAAGAAAAATAAATAAAAAAGAAAAAATAAAGACAACCTGGAGAAATGAAAAAAAAAAAAGAAATCTGGGGAGAAAAGAAGTTCAGAGAGCACAATAGCAACAAAAGATGAGACTGTAGATTGAGGTAAGAGTATTATCTTTTTTGGCCATAAATGGGCTCTAGATGGGCTACATGTCTTTGGATGTTGTGACAGAAATGTTGGTCACTTCCATGGGGCATTTAGACTTTATTCTAAGGGCAATGGGAAGCCATTGTAGGTTTCTAAGTTACGTGATCTTAGACTAGTAGATGCTTTTTAAATTTCCTAATAGACAACACACTAAAAAAACTCACCCTATCTCAGAAATCTGGACTCAAGAAAATAAAAAAGACATGTATGGATGGGATAGATGAGGCATTTCCACTTTGCATCTGCACAGATGGCAAGGCAGAAATCCTGAGAAGCTGAAAAGTAATTACACTTCTACTCTGGATACAGGTCTTAACTACAAGGTGTGTGTTTTGCAGTCTCTATTTCCTAATTGAGGTAATTACAAGAAGTTAAAACTAGATTAGAGACAATTAGACCCTATAAAGGAAGGAGCTCTGTGGGTGGTTGGTAAGAAAGTAGGAAGGACCAGCTGGGAAAGTGTTTCCCAAACTGCTTGGAATTCTTTGACTCATATTGTAGGTGGGGTTTTTTTGGAGCGATTCTATGCTCCTGGTGGTACCCACCTTGAGAGTGGGCAGGTGAAATGAGGTTATACACACATGCATGAACCCATGCACACATGCACACACACACATCATTGCCAACCAACCAATAATATCTTTTCCTCAAGTCAAAGTGCTTCATAGGCCAGAGCCAATAAATGGAAATAAAGAGGAAAATAAGGTGGGGGTTGTGTTGCAATTCAATTGAAGACATCTTATTTGAGCAACCACATTTTTTGTGCTAATCTGTATCTAGATGCTGAGGGAAAGACATAATCAGCATATGGTGTTTCTATTAAGGAGCTTTCAAGTCTATTTGAGAAGTGTGCCTGGGGATAGTTGAGTTAAAGAGGTGGCCACTTGGGAAAAATGGAGAATGATAAATAGGGAAAAGGTAGGATAGGGTATGGATTTTAGAAAGATATATCTGGCCATTGTGAGAAAGGTAGATGAGGGAGAATGTCAAGACACAAGACTGGAAAGCTTAATCAGAGTTGCCTGTGGAGGGAGTTGGGATGTCTATAACCATGAAGAAGAAGCTGGAGAGGAGAGCCAGTGTAAACAGAGGAAGTGATTTATTTCACTCTCTTCATCCACCAAAGATCCATTGTTTTGATTAGTCAATGATTCCTTCAACAACCAAATAATTATGTTGTATCTGCTCTGTGCACAACACCATGCTAAAGCACATTAAAAATAATAGGATAGTGTTATTCCAGTTTTCAAGGGGCTTGATTAAATAACTATTCAAGTAAATTAAATAGTCAATAGCTAGCTGCTTTAGGATTTTAGTGATGGTTCTGATCAGTTGAGAGGTAGGTTCTGTAAGGTACAACAAAAAGCAAAGTCAATATGCATGAACCAGGAGGAGAGACATAGTAAAGGGCATTGTTAGGGAGGTAAAGAGGGTATAATAGCAAGTACTTGAGGATAAGTTTGGATGAGAAGAGTGCAGTGACTATGAGTGTACAGTGTATGTAGGTGTGTTAGTGTGTGTATGCAAATGGGTACTTTTACATAATGTAACAAAAAACCTAGCACCAAGAAATATTTCTATAACATACACATATGAGAATAGAGATGGGAGATTTTCATGGCATGAAAACTTGGTCTTTCATATTTTCTCCTAAAAGACATTTATATATGATGGTATAGCCTGACAGATTCACATTTGTCTGGCAAACTTAATTTTATCAAACAAGGGTTAGAGATCCTAAGGGCATTAGGTTGAATGACCTAAGAGAGTGTTGTTGTTCTGCTGGTTATTCCTCTGGAAGCAGGGGGTGGCAGTGGTTTGAACTCTCCAGTATTCAGCCTAGTGTCTAGTCTCCTTCACAGAACTCCAGGCTACTCTGAAAAAAGGGTCTCCCTGAGGATGATAAAGGCTGTTAGGTACCCATAGCATATGACGACTGACTCATGACCCCCTTACAGACTTTTTAACTTCCTTATTTCACAGGCTGTACATGATGGGGTTGACTGAGAATGAACATGGTATCATGTAGGCAGAAGATCTTACTAAGAACAAGAGTCTAGGTTGCTGTGGGAATGGCATATATTGTTCCTAATATTCCATGTTGCAGAGTAACCACAATGAAGTGGGAGCAGTAATGATAAAGGCCTGTTGTTTATCTGAAGCAGACACAATTTTGATGGCAGCAACAACAATGTGAATATTGGAGGCTACAGTGAGCAGGAAGGACATCATGGTGACAAAGGAGACTGGGTAAAGGTGGTTTTCTCCATGTCAGGATCAGAATAGCCCAGCTTCAGTATGGAAAGTCAGGTTATAGTGGAAGTGGTCAATCACATAGACTCCCCGTAATGAGACTGGAAAGTCATGGTGACAGTACTACAGAGTTAGAAACCCACCCAGCCAAGACCCGCCTGCAGGTAGGATACATGTATGGAGGAGGTTTAGAAGGAGTGGATAACAGGTGAGGCTGCAGATAACAAGGTAGTGGTCATAAGGCATGGTTGCTAGTAGAAAGCATTCAACTACTGCCATGGAACCAAGAAGTAAAACTGGGCCATGCAATCTGCAAAAGGAATCACCTCAGGACTTGAGAAAAGAGTCTTCAGCATCTTAGGGCCAATGAAGTTAGTGCACCAGATTTCAAGAAAGGAGAAATTAAACAGAAGAAAGTGCATGGGAGGTTAGAATTTGTGATCAAGGGAAATGATTGTACGGGGGTGAGAATGTTCCCCAGCAAACTCACTACATAGATTTTCAGAAATATTCCAAAAGAAGAAAACTGTAACCCATTGAGACTTCCAAATCCCAGGAGAAGAAATTCTTTGATTGTGGTTGTATTACCCGTACCTGTGAAATTCACACATTAGACCTGAAAAAAAGAGAGAAATATAGCTGATTGGAAAAAGAGCCATGCTACTATAAGTGAGCCACAGCATTATCAATGCAATATAGTATAAATTCAAAGGCCCTGTCTTTTCTATTCTGGAACAAATTTCCAGTTTTGTTCTACTAGGTGTATTTACTTAATAGTTACAGTGGAATCAGAAAGTGTACCCTGGAGAGTGGACAAAGAAAGTGTCTCCCCTGCTCTTTTCCTCTCTTTCCCTTGACATAGCTTGTGATGAATTTACCTTTGGGAGTATCAGTGGGAGGTAAATACTTCTTAATGGGGACATGGCTTGGAAGCTCCTCAGGACTTCTGAGATTCAGCTTTTAAGACTCAATAGAAATGTGAGTACCAAATCCTAAAATACCATCAGAATTGAGATCCCATATCTCCTCCTGGACCCCTAAATTAGGCAGATTTAACCAGGAACATGATAGGAGGGAAGGAGGGAATTCAGAGATATTGATCTTGACATACCTGTAAAAAAAAAAACACAAAAGTTTCTGCCAGACTCTGGGGACATGCAGCTGATTGCTTCCATGAAATCAAATTCCAATGGAAATCGGGGTGGGGGGAATGCATGTAAAGTTATTCACTTGAAATGTTAGAGAAAAATAATGTTCCATCCTTTGTAAATGAAAATGACATTCCTGACTCATAAGCAGTAGGATGTGCATTTAGAGTTACGTTGTTTTCCAGCGAAAGGAATGGGTTAGCAGTGAGCCATAGTTGCAGTTCCCCCTTCCTCACAAGCCCTGTCCCCAGCTCAAAGATTCATATTTGTGAAAAGGCTGTCCAGTCTTAGCACCTGGGCTGTAATAATATTTAAAATCAGTGTGTGTCATGGCCTAAATTAGGGATAAATGTGAAGCCAGAGTTAGGGTCTTTGTTAAGTTGGTATTCTAGGTTCAAAACTCAGTCTGTGGCTAGGGTATAAAGCAAACCTGCCTTTACTGTTTTGCTTTGAGTAATGACAGTGTGTCCCTAAAAGGTTACAGTTAAGCCATATTTTTAAAAATTCTACTTTATTATTTTTTTAATTTATTGATCAGAGAGAGACAGATTTGTTGTTCCACTCATTTATGCATTCATTCTATGGGCCCTAACTGGGGATCAAACCTACAACATTGGTGTATTGGGACAATGCTCTAACCAACTGAGCTACCTGCCCAGGGCAAAAATAAAATTCTGTTTTAAATCTAATCAGAGAACTGGCTATTCAAAGGAATCTTGTTAAGAATGCTTCTGTGACATGAAAGAGTTTCTTCATAATTTACCCTTTGCAACAGTCTCGGTTGTTAATACATGGAGTTTGTGTAAATGAAGGTCTACCCATTATGGTAATATCCAGGACATTTAGGCTGCCTAAGGTAGTATTGAATATAATTACAGTGTATGAGGAAAATAGATCAACAACTAGAGTTGTCTCAGGGTGGGGGGTAACAGCTGCTTCCTAACTGGAAGACTAAATGGCAGTGTTCTATTACTATTTCTCCTTGTCTTCAGAGACTGCCAGCCAGCATTCAAAACTGGCATTAACATTATTATATTTTTATTATTCCCTCCCAAGCCTCATTAATTAATAATGGAATAAACTTGGTTTTCCCTTTTGGCTTACTGGTGCTTTTTGGTGCCTCCAAATTCAAAGGCATACCAGCCTTCATAAATCCTCTCTCATCTTTGCTTTCCTTGCAGTGAAGAAAGATTAATGTCAATGCAAAAGAGAGGCTTCAGCCAAGAATTCTGTTCATTCTGTCACTCACTCATGACATATATTCAGAAACCTACTCTGTGTCATATATTGGACTACACAACATTGGAAATAAGATCATGAGCAAGAAAGTCATGGTCTCAGTGTTTCTAGACATAACATCGTAGTAGTGGAAGTTATCTTAAAAATAATTGTAAAATTACTATCATGATAAATGGTATTAGGGAGTAACATGGGGTTGTATTACAAAGAATAATATGTCTGGATAGGTGATCTAATTTTGGTGAAGTGATGAAGATCTCTCTTCTATCATAGTTCAGCTGCCTATGGAGAAGCTACCTCCCTATGAGACCAATCAGAGAAATGTTACAGGTAGAGAGGCAGTATGTAAAAGGTCCTGAGTCAGACACACACCTGAATACTGGAAAAATTAAAACAAACAAGCAAATAATAATGACAGCTCTGGCTGGAGGGTACCAAGTGAATCAAGTGAGGGAAAGTGTGATAGGAGGTGAGTTTGTTGAAAGCATCATCTGATTTACATTTTGAAAGGATTTCCCAGACTTCTTAATGGAGAATGGACTTTAAGGGGCTAAAAGGGAAAGTAAGAAAACAGATGATGAAGTTAATATAGTCATCCAGTTAAGAGGTGGTGGTTAGGATTAAGTTGGGTTGGAGCATGGTGGATTACTTTTAGTTTTTTTATTTTACATGGTAGAATTGATATATCTTTTTGTACTTTTCTGTATACACATTACACTTTAATGAAAATTTTGCAATAATGAAATGACATGGATTGCAGATTCAAATAAAAGATGAATTGCATTAAAAGAGAGCATGAAGGATAGGAAGGATGAATGGATAGGAAGGATAGTAAGTAAGGATGAATCCTAGGTTTTTGGCTTAATCAACTGCATGGGTGAATTTATGTTGTTTCCTGAGATGGGAATACCAAGTAAGTGATTTAGCTTGGGGAGGTGGATTTTGGGAGACTTTCTTTTTCCTTCCTTCCTTCCTTCCTTCCTTCCTTCCTTCCTTCCTTCCTTCCTTCCTTCCTTCCTTCCTTCCCTGTTTCCTTTCTTCCCTCTTTTTCCTGTTATATCTAGTGGTTTATGATCCATTGCTGGGATGACAGTATCAATCTTCATATAGGTCAGTAATCTGGTAACAGACAGGGTCCCAGTCCCGAGAGACATAGCTCTCACTGTGGCCATATAACAAGCAAAAGTCTGACAAATCCTTGCCCTTTGTCTTAAAAGAGATCAAGAAAGACTGAATGGGTCACTGTATCCTTTACTCACCCTGCAGGAGTGTCCAACCTGTGGCCCATGGGCTGCATGCAGCCCAGGATAGCTGTGAATGTGGCCCAACACAAAATAGTAAATTTACTAAAAACATTAAGAGATTTTTTGTGGTTACATGTTATAATGTATTTACTGTGTGGCCTAAGACAACTTCTCCCCTTCCAGTGTGGCTCAGAGATGCCAAAAATTTGGACACCTTGCAGAACTTCTCAAAGTTCAGGGTTAGCAACCTCATATTGAGTATCCTCTGCATATCAAGTAAGTACAGGAAAGCACAATTCCATGGAAACTGGTAGTCTCTCTTCAGTGCAAGTCTCTGCAAAACCATCATTAATGACAATACAACTGATCAGAGCTTTCAATTATCTAAGTTTTTCTAAAACTTAACTTTATTTTCTATTGATGTTCCAGTATAGTTGTCTCCCTTTTTTCCTCGCCTCTCACCCCTACATAAGTCATCCCCACATCCCATCCTTGACTTTGTCCACATGCCCTTTATACATGTTCCTTGACAACACTTCCCTTGTTTCTCCCTATTTTCTCCTCCCACCTCCCCTTTGGTTACTGTCAGGTTGTTCTTAATTTCAAGGCCTCTGGTTATATTTTGCTTGCTTGTTTGTTTTGTTGATTAAGTTCCATTTATAGGTGACATCATATGGTATTTGTCTTTTACCACCTGGCTTGTTTCACTTAGCATAATGCTGTCTAGATCCATCCATGCTGTTGCAAAGGGTAGGAGCTCCTTCTTTCATTCTGCTGTGTAGTATTCCATCCTGTAAATGTACCAGTTTTTTATCCGCTCATTTACCAGTGGGTGGTAAGGTTGCTTCCAGCACTTGGCTATGGTAAACTGTGCTGCTATGAGCAATGGGATACATAGGTTCTTTTGAGTTGGTGTTTCAAGATACTTAGGGTATAATCCCAGCAGTGGAATTGCCAGGTCAAAAAGCAGGCCCATTTTTAGTTTTCTGAGGAAATACCATACTGTTTTCCTGAGTGGCTACACCAGTCTGCATTCCCACCAACAGTGTACTAGGGTTCTTTTTCTCCACAACTTCACCAGTACTTATTGATGGGTGATATGGTTATGTTGGCCATTCTTACCAGTGTGAAGTGGTATCTCATTGTAGTTTTAATTAGCATCTGTCTGATGGCTAGTAATGCTGAGCATCATTTTATATGTTTCTGCACCCTCTTTATGTCCTCCTTGGAGAAGTGTCTATTCAGGTTCTTTGTCCACTTTTTCACTGGGTTGTTTGTCTTCCTCAGGTGGAGTCATGTGTGTTCTTTATGTATTTTGGAGACCAAACCCTTGTCCGAGGTATCATTTGCAAGTATATTTTTTTTCATACAGTTGGTTCCTTTCCATTTTGCTGATGTTTTATTTAACCATGAAGAAACTTTTTATTTTGATGATGTCCCACTTGTTTATTTTTTCCTTTATGTCCCTTGCTCTATGGGACATGTCAGTGAAAGTATTGCTGTGTGGAATATCTGAGATTTTCCTCCCTACATTCTCCTCTAGAACTTTTATGGTGTCATGACTTATGTTTAAGTCTTTTATCCATTTTTTTGTTTATTAGTTTTATTTATTTGTTTGTTTATTTACTTATTTTGAAGATAATGTTATTTTTTAATATATAAAGCATGAGAAAGTCACAGAGTTCTACAAGAACAAGATACAAACCTATAATGTTTATACTGTATTATGTACTTGAAATTTGCTGAGAGGACAAGTCTTGTGCATTGTTGGGACAACAGAGAAGGGAAAAAAAAGGAAAATTGCAGTGGGCCTCTTTGGGTTCCTCTTGAATGGGACTCTGTGATTCCTGGACTCATGTAACTTTTTCTCTAATCAAATTAGGAAAATTTTCCATCATTACTCTTTCAAATAGGTTTTCTATCCCTTGTTCTTCTTCTTCTCCTTCTGATATTCCTATTATTCTGATATTATTATGTTTCATATTATCTTGCATTTCTCTTAGTCCCTCTTCATTCTTTTTGAGCCTCTTTTCCCTTTCTTGCTCTTTCTGGGAGATTCTTTCTACTGTGTCCTCCAACTCGCTGATCCGATCTTCTGCCTCATCGATCCTGCTTTTCATTCCTTCTACTGTGTTCTTCAGTTCTGAAATTGTATTCTGCATTTCCTCTTGTCCTTTGCTGATAGTTTCTATTTCCTTTTTCATGTTGATATAGTTTGTGGAGAGCTCATTGTAGCTCCCCTCTAGTTTCTGGTAGCTCCCCTCTAGTTTCTGGTAGCTCATTGTGAGCTCTTTGAATTTCCTGATAACTAGTGCTTTGAATTCAACATCTGATAGTTGGCTTGCCTCTCTTTCATCTGACATTATTTCTGAAACTTCCACCTTTTCTTTCATTTGGGCATTGTTTCTTTGTTTTCCCATTGCTTATGAGACTCTTCTTGTTAGCTGTTGGTGGGATTGCAGACTGGTGCAACCATTATGGAAAACAGTATGGAATTTTCTCAGAAAACTAAAATTGGACTTGCCTTTTGACCCAGCAATTCCACTGCTGGAATTGTATCCTAAGAACCCTAAAACACCAATCCCAAAGAACCTATGCACCCCAATGTTCATAGCAGCACAATTTACAATAGCCAAGAGTTGGAAGCAACCTAGGTGCCCGTCAGTAAATGAATGGATCAAAAAGCTATGGTACATATACACAATGGAATTTTATGCTGCAGAAAGAAAGAAGGAGCTCCTACCTTTTGCAACGTCATGGATGGAACTGGAAAGCATTATGCTGAATGAAATAAGCCAGGTGTTGAAGGACAAATACCATATGATCTCACCTTTAACGGGAAGCAAAACAACAAAACAAACAAGCAAGCAAAATATAACCAAATACACTGAAATAGATAACAGGCTGACAGTGACCAGGGGGGAGAGAGGAGGGAATTTCAGGGGAAATAGGGGAGGGATTTAGAGGAACGTATATAAAAGATACACAGACAACAACTGAGAAGGGTGGAAATGGGAGGGAGGGGGGAGCACGGGGGTGAGATGGGATGGGAGTAATAGACAGAAAACTGTACTTGAAAAATAATTAAATAAAAAAATTGGAAAAAAATAAAACCAGAAAAAAAAAGGAAAATTGCACAGGCACTAATTGGTGGATATGTTGATTGTTTTAGTTTAGGTGAATATTTCATGATATATACTTAAATTGGGTCATTGGGTTTTACATATTAAATACATACAATTTTTTAAGTTTATTTTTTAAAGATTTTTTATTGTTGTTCAAGTACAGTTTTATGCCTTTTCCTCCCACTTCTTCCCACCTCTCTTCCCTGTTTCCACCCCCTTGTTGTTGTCCATGTGTCCTTTATAATTGTTCCTGCAAACCCTTCACCCTTTTCCCCTTTAATTCCCTGCCCTCCCTGCTCTGGTCACTGTCAGCCTGCTCTCTATTTCAGTGTCTTTGGTTATATATTGCTTGCTTATTTGTTTTGTTGATTGGGTTCTTGTTAAAGGTGAGATTATATGGTATTTGTCCCTCACCACCTGGCTTATTTCACTTAGCCTAGCGCTCTCCAATCCCATCCATGCTGTTGCAAAGGGTAGGAGCTCTTTCTTTCTTTCTGCTGTGTAGTATTCCTTTGTAAAAATGTACCATAGTTTTTTTTTTAATCTATTCATTTAGTAGTGGGCATATAGATTGCTTCCAGCACTTGGCTATTGTAAATTGTGCTGCTATGAACATTGGGGTTCATAGGTTCTTATGCATTGGTGTTTCAGTGTTCTTAGGATGTAATTCCAGCAGTGGAATTGCCAAATTAAAAGGCATTTCCATGTTTAGTTTTCTGAGGAAATTCCATACTGTTTTCCACACTCACTGCACCAGTCTGCAATCCCATCCACAGTGCACTAGGGTTCCCTTTTCTCCAGATCCTCTCTAATACTTGTTGTTTATGATGGCCATTCTGACTGGTGTGAAGTGGTATCTCATTGTGGTTTTAATTTGCATCTCTCTGATGACTAGTGATAGTGAGCATCTTTTCATATGTCTCTGGACCCTTTGTATGTCCTCATTGGAGAAGTGTCTGTTCAGGTCCTTTGCCCATTTTTTAATTGTTTGGATTTTTTTTGTCTTTCTAGAGTGGAGTTGTGTGAGTTCTTTATATATTTTGGAGATGAAACCCTTGTCTGAAGTATCATTGGAAATATGTTTTCCCATACAGTTGGTTCTGTTTTCATTTTAATGCTGTTTTCTTTACCTGTGCAGAAGCTTTTCTGGGGGATGAGATCCCATTTGTTTATTTTTTCTTTTATGTCCCTTGTCCTATAGGACATATTGGTGAAAATATTGCCACGTGGCATATCAGAGATTTTCCTGCCTATGATTTTCTCTAGAACTTTTACAGCATCATGACTTATAGTTATGTCTTTTATCCACCTTGAATTTATTTTTGTGTATAGTGTAAGGTGGTGATCAAGTTTCTTTTTTTTTTCACATGTAGCTGTCCAGTTCTCCCAACACCATTTGTTGAAGAGGCTATTTTTACTCCATTTTATGCTTCAGCCCCCTTTGTTGAATATTAATTGATCATAGAGACTTGGGTCTATTTCTGGGCTCTCTGTTTTATTCCATTGGTCTATGTGTTCTTATGCCATTACCAGGCTTTTTTGATTATGGTGGCCTTGTAATACAATTTGATATAAGGTATTGTGATCCTTCCTACTTTGTTCTTTCTCAAAATTGCTGCAGCTATTTTGTGTCATTTATGATTCCATATAAATTTTTGAAATGTTTGTTCTGTGCCTGTGAATATGTCATTGCTACTTTAATAGGGCTTGTGTTGAATCTATAAATTACTTTGAGTAGTGTGGACATTTTGATTATATTAGTTTTCCAATCCATCAACATGGTACATGCTTCCATTTGTTTGTATTTTCCTTAATTTCTTTCTTCTGTGTTGTGTATTTTTCTGAGTACAGGTCTTTTACCTCCTTGGTTAGGTTTATTCCTAGGTACTTTATTTCCAATTTGGATGCCTTTCATTTCCTTTTCTTGTCTAATCACTGTGGCTAGGACTGCCAATAGTAAGTCGAATAGGAGTGGTAAAAGTGCACATCCTTGTTCCTGATCTTAGTGGGAAAGCTTTTAGATTTTGCACAGTGAGTATGATATTGACAGTAAGTTTGTCATATATGGCCTTTGTTATGTTGAAGTATGTTCTCTGTACTCTCACTTTGCTGAGTGTTTTTATTTCACTTTGGGGCTGTACCTTATCAAATGCATTTTCTGCATCTATTGATATGATCATGTGATTGTTATCTTTCCTTTTTTATGTGACGTATTGCATTTATTGATTTGTGACTATTACACCACCCTTGAAATCCTGGGATGAATCCTACTTGGTCATAGTGTATCATTTTTTTGATTTATTGATGGATGCAGTTTGCCAATATTTTAAGGATTTTAGCATTTATGTTCATCAGTGATATTGTCCTGTAGTTTACTTTCTTTGTTGTATCTTTATCTGGTTTTGGGATTAAGATGATGCTGGCCTCATAAAAATAATTTTGGAAACTTCAATCTTCTTGTATTTTTTTGAATAATCTGTAAAGGATAGGGGTTAGTTCTTCTTTAAATGTTTTGTAAAATTCTCCTGTGAAATCGTGCTGTTCAGGGTTTTTGTGTGCCAAGAGTTTTTTGATTACTGCTTCAATGTTGTCAGCTGTTCTTGGTCTGTTCAGGCTTTCTCCTTCTCATTCAGTTTTAGGTGATTATATATTTCTAGAAATTTGTCCACTTCACCTAGGTTTTCAAATGTCTTCGCATATAGTTCTTCACAGTAGTTTCTTTTATTTCTTTGTATTTTTGTGGTATCAATTGTAATCTCTCCTCTTTCATTTCTGATTTTGTTTATTTGGGTCATCTCCCTTTTTTTTCTTGAGGAGTTTGCTTAAAGACTTGTCGATTTTGTTTATCTTTTCAAAGAATCAGCTCCTTGAGTTATTTATCCTTATAATTGTTCTTTTAGAGTCTATGTCATATAATTCTGCTATGATCTTGCTTGATTTGTTCCTTCTACTTGCTCTGGGCTTTGTTATTGTTGTTCCTCCAGTTCTTGCAGATGTAGTGTTAGGTTGTTCATTTGCGTTATTTCTATATTTTTAGGCACTCCTGTATTGCTATGAACTTCCTGCTGAGGACTATCTCTGCTGTATCCAAAATATTTTGGACTTTTGTGAGTTCATTTTCATTTGTTTCCAGAAATTTTTTGATTTCTTCCTTAACCTCATTATTAACCAATTCATTGCTTAAAGCATGCTTTTCAGTCTCCATGAATTTGAGTATTTTTTATTTTGTCCTTGTGGTTGGTTTATAGTTTCTTGCCCTTGTGGTCTGAGAAAATGCTTGACATAATTTAAATTTTCTTAAATTTTCTGAGGCTTGTTTTGTGTCCTATTATTGGAAATGTACTATGTGAATGTGAAAACAATGTGTATTTTACTTTGGGGGGATGCAAGGTTATATATATATATATATATATATATATATATATATATATATAACTTATGTGCCCATCAGTAAATGAGTGGATCAAAAAACTATGGTACATTTACACAACAGAATTCTATGCAGCACAAAGAAAGAAGGCACTCCTATCATTTATGACAGCATGGATGGAACTGGAAAGCATTGTGCTAAGTGAAATAAGCCAGGTGGTGAAAGACAAATGCCATATGATCTCATCTTTAACAGGAACCCAATCATCAAAACAAAGCAAGCAAAATATAACCAAAGGCACTGACATAGAGAACAGGCTGACAGTGATCAGAGGGGAGAGGAAAGAGGGAAGGGAATTTCAGGGTAAAGAGGGAATGATTTGCAGGAACAAGTATAAAGGATACATGGACAATAACAGCAGGAGAGTGGAAATGGGAGGGAGGTGGGGAGGACTGGGGGGTGGGCTGAGATGGGCAGAAAACTACTTGAACAACATTTTAAATTAAAAAAAACCAACAATTCCATTGTGTAAATGTACCATAGTTTTGACCCATTCATTTACTGAGGGGCACTTGGGTTGATTTCAGCAGTAGGCTATTGTAAATTGTGCTGCTATGAACATCGGGGTGCATAGGTTCTTTTGGATTGGGGTTTCAGGGTTCTTAGGATATAATCCTAACAGTGGAATTGCCAAGTTATAAAACATTTTCATGTTTAGTTTTCTGAGGAAATTCTATACTGTTTTCCTTGGTGGCTGCACCAGCCTGCAGGCCCACCAACAGTGCAGTAAGGTTCCCTTTTCCCCACAGCCTCTCTAACACTTGTCTGTTGATTTGTTTATGATGTCCATTCCAACTGGTGTGAAGTGGTATCTCATTGTTGTTTTAATTTGCATCTCTCTGATGGCTAGTGATACTGAGCATTCTTTCATATGTCTCTGGACCCTATTTTTGATATAAATATTTTCATTGTTATTTGATTATAGTTGCCCCTATCTCCCCCCATTACTGTCCCCTGCCCTGTGTACCTTCTACTTTCCACTTTCAATCCTATCTCCATTTTCTTTATCCATGGGCCATGTATACATGTTACTTGACTTGACTCTTCCCCTTCTTTCCCCTGTTATCTCCCTCCCCCCTTTTTTGGTATTCCCTTAATTAGCATTTGCCTTAGTATTGATTCTCTTATGTCCTTATAATCACCAAAAATATTCATTAGCATAGAAAATGTTTTGATGTCCAATCTAAAATAAAACTGCAGAAATTTACCTCCCCTACCACCTCTGAGATATTAATAGTTTCAAAAGTTCAACCACAAGTCTGGAAGTTTAGAAGTGTACCGAATGAGTGAAAGACTATCTGTAGAAATCCAAACTCATTACCTCTTCTAGAGATGATCTAGGAAAACCTCTTGGAAAATGGGGTGGTGAGAAGGAATTGGAAGAATGAATGAAGATTAGCTACTGCTGGAAGGGAAAGGTATACAGCTTGATAAAGGGAGAAATGATTGAACTATACCAATCAGATAAAATAAGATCCAAAAATCTCACTTTTATATACTCATTGATATTGGGTTGGCCAAAAAGTTCATTTGGTTTTTTTCCCCTCATAAATGTCTCTTAGTGCTTAATTGTCTTTAACTTTGTCCAAAACAATTTTTGTATTGTAATGTGACAGCTGTCATATCAGCCTGCATTAAAAAAAACTTACCAAAATTGGTGAATTTTATGTAGCCACTTTAATATTAAAGATGGAAGAAAATACATAACATTTTTAAAGATTTTATGTATTTATTTATATTTAGAGGGGAAGGAGAGAGGGAGAGAAACATCAATGTATGGTTGCCTTTCGTGCATCCCCTGCTGGTAGTTGGCCTGCAAGGAACCGTCCTGCAACCCAGGCATGTGCCCTGACTGGGAATGGAACTGCAATCCTCTGGTTCGCAGTCCCGCGCTCAATCCACTGAGCTACACCAGCCAGGGCAACATTTTTGACATACTATGTTTTATTATTTGAAGAAAGAGAAAAAACAACTGAAATATAAAAAAATGTTTTGTGCAGGGTATGGAGAATGTGCTGTGACTGATGGAACATGTCAAAAGTGTTTTGTGAAGTTTTTTGCTGGAGATTTCTCACTGGATAGTGCTCCATGGTCAGGTAGACCAGTTGAAGTTGATAGTGACCAAATAGAGACATTAACTGAGAATAATCAACATTCTACCATGTGGGAAATAGCTGGCATACTCCAAATATCCAAATCAATAAAGTTATTGGAGAAAATGAAAACTATGTCTTTTGTTTTATGGAAAAAACTAAATGGACTTTGAGATGTCTGCATCCTCATGTTCATTGCATTCACTGTATCATTATTCATTATAGCCAAGATAAGGAAAAAAAGCTACATGTCCATTGATGAATGAACAGGTAAAGGAAATGTGGTATATATATATATATACACACACACACAGTGAAGTGTTACTCATCCTTAAAGGAAATCCTGGCCTTTGTGACAACATGGATGAACATAGAAGGTATTATGCTAAGTGAAATAAAGAGAGTTGAAAGAAAGACATAGAAAGACATAATGTGTGACTTCAGTTTTACATGAAATTCAAAACTGATGATCTCATAGAAGTAGAGAGTAAAACCATGGTTACCAGGGCCTGGAGGCAAGGGCGAGGCCACAGGAACAGTGGGAGAGGCGAATGGGGAGATGTTGGGCAAAGGATACAAACATTCAGTTATAAGATGAATACATTATGGGAATCTAATGCACAGCATAATGACAATAGTTAGTCATACACTGTATACTTGAACTTTACTAAAAGAGTGAACTTTAAGTGTCCTCACCACAAAAATGAAGGTAACTATGTGATATAATGGATGTGTTAATTAACTTGAGTGTGGTAATCATTTTGTAGTATATGTGTATGTTAAAGCATTATCTTTACATCCTAAACAAATCAAATGCCCAGTACTATTCTTTCTTCCAAACCTTCAAAGTTATCTTTTCAAAAATTTGAGCAGCAAACACATGACACTCAAATGTGCTCTTAGATCTTTATTATCTCCAAAGTTATATCAGGTTGATATCAGGGGAAATTATTTAATGATAGATATCAGGGAATATTGGTAGGTACATAGTGATAGTCCAATCATCACTATTTGGGCCATACCTTTATCCAAAAAATTTATAAGCCTTCTCCTGAAAGTGATATTTGAGAGAGACTAGGCTGGCGAGGAGGAAAACTACCCAGAGACAGAGTCTATGAAAGGGCAGAGAAGAGAAGAAATTCTGAGCAGGTACTATCCTAGCTCTGCTACCAATAGAGGAAATTGATTTTTTGGGTCAACTCTCTGTAAGCAGTGTCTTCCTGAAAATAATTTGTGCCCTGCAGCAGGAAAATTAGGTTTAAAAGTTTATTTCTTCTTTGAACAAACTTCGTGGAACATTATAGATAGCTCACTTTTTTAAAGAATTGCACATTAATGTGAGAAACCACATGGTGTCCAGGGGAATGATTTTGTTATTTTTGTTTTTTTCACCTTGAACCTGGAGACAGGTATTATTGACACCTGGAGACATGCATTGCTGAGATGTCTGAAACAAACATTATTGAGACCCAGAAACAGACTGGGAGATAGGCATTATTGAGACCTGGTGAGAGGTATTTCTAATTCAAGTATATTCTTTGGTTCCAAATATTTCCCCCCACTGTTCTGTTCCATTTGTCAACATGACAGATGATAAAACGGGCCAAGAACTATCATGTGCTAAATGTTATGTGATGTGTCATTATGTGACATGCCTCACCTAAGTGTGAAGAATGGCAACAATTACCCTGCTAAGTTGTGCAAAGAGTAATGAACTCATACTTTTGGACCCAACTGTCAAAATATTTCATACAAAACTTGGGGGATATAAATAATTTGTATAATTTGTTTAAATGTGTATAAATAAATAGTTTCTATTTATTCTACTAATATAGATTCTAATTATGGCTGTTGTTCAATAGCAAGATTCTTAAATAAATGGAATTCAGAAAACATTTCATCAATGTTTGAATGAGGAGTTCACTTTTTAACCAGTTGTATTTTTCTAATTGGCTTCTTATGTTCATCTTGTCCTCTGAGTCAAGAACATTTATTAACTTTCTATGCCTGCTTTATTCCCTTATAGCCAGGAGAACTGAAATACCCCAATCCATCATTCTAATACTTGTCTTCTTATATGCCCATGATGTCAGGCATATGAACAGTCATGATATTTATTTTCTTGCATCTTCACTTGTTATCCTGCTGTTTGACTCAGACAATGGAGAAAACCATAGTACCTCTCCTATTTGCCTCTCTCTGATTTCTATCCTGTAGCATTCAAGAGCTCTCTATGTCATCACTCACATTTTCTGTTTGAAGCTTTCTGCTCCTAGAATCCTTTTCTTCACTGATTTTGTCAAATTTATAGCAGTTAGAGAGCTACAATAGTCATAGTAACATGGTATTTTTGGTTTGTACTATAGGATTTATTGTGTCACAAGAAAGTAGCATATTGTAGTAAAGAGCATGGTCATTTGTGTCAGATAGACCTCACTTTGAATTCTGGCTCCATCATATTCTCTGTGTGATTCTGGGTATATAATCTCTCAGTGCTTCAATTCTCAATAAAATAGAGAATAATTATAATAATAAAACTCCCTCATAGTGTTTTCATAATAGTTAAATGAGATATAATCCATATGAAGTGTCTTTGAGTTACTCAGCACTGTAGAATTTCTCAATCACATTCTCATTTTACAATGTGTGCATGTGTGTACAATTATCCTTAAATTGTTTCATGTGTTATCTCCCTACAAAATTATAAATGCCTCAAAAGTACGTTGCTTTTTGAGAAAAAAATCGTAGTTTTTTTTTGTTATTCTCCTCCAATTTCCTTCACATATATAGCACAAGAAATGAGTGTCTGGTGGGAGCTTAGTAAATGTTTATTGGTATAAGTTTTCTCCATCTCAACCAAAATCAGAAAGCTTTATTTTGGTTACTGTTGACAATAATCCAGATAGATTTTTCTTACTTCTCATTGTCCTTTTCCCCTCCAGAAAGATTGACCACCACAATCCGATAGTCTGGATGCTTTGTTGATCCTTGCAGAGAACCAGGATCCACGTAGAAGAGCATTGTCAGTCTATTTGCTGTTCCAACTGCCCAATTTAATATTCTTTTTTTAAAATAATTTTTAATTTAATTCTTCTTCAAGTACAGCTTTCTGTCTTATATTCCCAACCCTGCCCACCCCCCAACCCATGCTTGCACCTCCCTCCCATTTCCACCCCCCACCCTTAGTTATTGTCCATGTGTCCTT
>NW_028094170.1:0-3367 GCF_014824575.4 Sturnira hondurensis | reverse complement strand
CCTGTGTGCGGGGCTTCGACCACTCCGGGTCCCGACGTGGGGAGCACGTTACTGCGACGGAAGGCGCGGGCGCAGCAGGCCGGGGGAGGCTCAGTGGAAGGGACCCAGTGCTGTGCCCGGGAGTTCCGGCCCCTGTTTCTGAGTGCCCGTCGCCTGGCAGGGAGAGGCACGAAGCGGACACCCCGGCCTGCCACGGCCCGTGCTTCAGCAGCCTCTCCACGTCGCCAGCCCTATCGAGAACAGCTAGTGCCACGGGGTTCACGGGGTGCCCACTCAGGGGCTCCCCGACAGTGCAGTGCAGAGATGGCGCTGACGTGGCCGTGATACGGTGACCCTCGGCCGTGGAAACGGTGGGCTCCCAGGGTCACGGGCAGGGGAGCGCGCACGTGCGCGCACTCGTGGTGCGGGAGACTTGCTCGCAGCAGCAGCAGCAGCAGCAGCCCCAGCCCCCACCTTGAACGGGAAGCCCCGTCTGCCCCCGCCCCCGGCGCTGAGGTCTGAGGGCTGCTGTGGGGTCTGCGTGGGCACAGGCCGTCTGAACCTTCTCTCTCTCCCCGCCCTGCAGTGCCTGGTCTTTGAAGACTCTCCCAACGGGGTGGAGGCGGCCCTGGCAGCCGGGATGCAGGTGGTGATGGTGCCCGACAGAAACCTGCAGCGAGACCTCACGGCCAAGGCCACCCTGGTGCTGGGCTCCCTGCAGGACTTCCAGCCCGAGCTGTTCGGGCTGCCGCTCTACGAGTGAGAGGCGTGGGCCCTGCGTCTGCCGGCACGCCCACCACCCCCGCCCCCGCCCCGCCCCGCGCGCGCGCACTGTGCCAGCCACACTGCCCCAGCAGCCACAGAGGAAGGCGCGGCTGCCGCCTCGCCACCGCCTCGGGACTTGTGACCGCCCCCCACTGTGCTAATGAACCTGACTGTGCGCGCCCACTGGACACGGCCCCGAGCAGAGGCCCACGCACTGCTCCTCGGGCAGTCGCTGCATGCTTGCGCTCCTCACCGCGTGCTTGCGCTGGGGTGGTGCTGCGAGGGTCGCGCGCACTGAACACACGTACGCACATACACACATGCTTACACTGCACATGCATGCATTGGTACCTGGGTATGCACATACCAACCCACATTCGCGGTACATGGCGACCGCGAGAACTGGTGGCCGCGCGTACTTCCCCCCACAGCCCGACATGTGTGTGACGTGTACACGCACATGTGTGTTCTTCAGTGTACATGTGTACAGGCGTGTGTCCATGCACACATTCTGTACTGCTGCACCCAGCCCTGTCTGTCATGCTGTGGCTGCTGACGGCCGTGAGGGCCACTTCTGTCCCTTTCTCATCCCAGGGGCAGTTCTCTTTGCTTTGTAATCCGAGGGGCCACTCTGATTTCTCATCCGCGTGGGGAGAGCGTGGCACGGACGGGCCCCTGGGAAACCACCCCCGTCACCGGCAAGTACTCCCGTTGGGTGCCCTCAGAGCCCCGGTGCTTGCCATTCTTCGTGCCGGCTGAGCGCAGTTCCTCCGGAGAAAGCGCCTGTCTCCTCGAAGGAAGGGCGTTTCTGTTTCCCATCTGTGCTTGGGTGCCGTAGATTTCGACATCAGGTGTGACCTGGGGCCACCCTGGTCACCTCAGCAGCCCTGATGCCCTGGCCGTGAACCCCTTATTAATACCTACTCTCCTGTGCTGAAAGGGGGAATCCCGACCTCAGGGGGAGTGCCTGCCTCTCGCCCCCTTCCACACCGTTTCTGTCCCTGTCACGGGGCTGCTTTCCTGCTCTGTAGGGCGCAGGGGAAGGGCGCCTACTTCACGGGCCCTCTGCCGCACGGGCCAGCTTTGCCAGTCTCCACCCACGCTGACGCGCGCTCTTGGCCGCCTGCGCCCGGGGACCCCTCCGGGCCTTCCCTTCCTACCGACCCCTCCTCATGTTCCGGTGCTTCCCTCACCGGGGAACTTACTTGAATACAACGTTTGACATTTGTTCACGTTATATTTGTATGGAAGTATGATTTTTGCCTTAAAAAATGATCCTCTAATAAATGAAAAATGTAGCGTGACTAATTGATCTTTTTTTTAAAAAAGCCCCTCAGACAGTGCTCACCCTGAAATGTGATCTACGTGTTTACGTGAGACCTGGCGCCTTTGCGTGGAGGACATAAAGGCCCTCCAGGAAAGGGCCCCTCCTCTGACCCGGTATCTCCTTCATCGAAAACATTGGCCCCGATCTTTTCTCATCCTTCAGGCATTTTGCATACATACGACAGGGCGACTCTGTGCCTCTCTGCATGATGGAGGTCCCAGGTCAGCCTAAATGTTCTCTGCGACCTCAAGTGGGATCAGCATGGTGTTTTTTGTCATTTTAACCACGGCAGCTAAATTCTGCCGCTTGCTGGAAGCACGCCCGTGCGTTCTTACTCCCTCGCGCCAGGCGGACCGCGTCACCCAGTGTGAGGGCTCTCCTTCGGCAGAATCACCCACAGGTTTCCCGGAGGCGGAACGGACAGTTTGCAACAGCTGGGAGAGGTTAAATAAAGATCGGCTGCCGCCGAGAGCGCTCTCGGAACCAGCCTGGGTTCATCGCTGGGAGAACCATGCTGCACACCAGCCGGGCGGTGGTGCCGGGCCTCGCAGCTAACTGTGCTCACGTGTCGCACACCCACAGGAGCGTTTCTGGGACTGCCGACAGCCCGTGGAGGTGGCCCTGTCATTCTGTCCTCGGTGCCCCCTGAGTGCCACATACCTCACACTTGCTGGTCTACTGCCCAGCGGGGTTCCCCCACCTCGGAGCTCCTCCGTCCAGGCTCAGTGACCGCATAACAATGTCCGAAAGACATGAGCCTTGTTCTTAAGAGAGCCGCCCCGTTCGCCAGCACGGCCTCTTCTGGCCGTTCCGCGGTCGTCGCTCGCTGTCTGCCCTGGTGTTTCTGACCACGAGTGCCAGTTTGATGCAGAGTCAGGCATGCCCTCAGGGCTGCCTCCCAACCTGGAAGGCGAACTCGCCCGTGAAGAGGAGCTTTACGACCAAGCGCCGTGCGCTGTCCCTCTTTCTAGTGACTCCTCTGCTGGACAGAGTCTGCGCTGCCCAGGAGGAGGCCAAGCCCCGGGGCTGTAGAGCAGACCCGCCCCCAGCAACCTTGCCAGTCCCTGTCTCGATGCTCGCCCGGGAAGAGACGGTGAAGTGGGAAAGGGCAGAGCGTCTCCAGTTACACGGACCCCCATGGAGACCCCAGCTCTGCTCCTAACTCGGGCGCCCCTGTCCCCCCAGCCAGCTTTCTCCCCGACGAAACGGAGCCTAGGGGGACTTCGCAGAGCGGGAGCAGGGGTGTCCAGCCTTTGGGCGGCTCCGTGCCACCCTGCAAGGAGAGCTGTCTCAGGG
>NW_028094169.1:0-948 GCF_014824575.4 Sturnira hondurensis | reverse complement strand
TTTTCCCAACTGTTAAGTCTGTTGCTCTCCTGCAAGGGAATGCTTTAACCCAATCAGAAAAGATACAAATCATGACTAATACATATTTGTATTTTTGAAATAGTGGCATTTGGATACAATCTCATTCCCACACCTCAAATTGACCTAAAGGAGGTGGGAAATGTTGTGGGAACCCATGAAATAATTTTCTCCAGTTACATTTTGGATGGAACATCTGCTACACACTTTATGAGCTGCAATAGTGAAAGGTTTCCATTAATATTGTTCACTCTGTGAAATCATCTTTTCTGGATCCCAATGTGTTAGCTCATGTACATGTTGAAGTACACAGGATTAGGCTCCTTCAGGTAAAATTGCTTTCTGCTTAGGTCCAAACCATATCTGTTTGCCTGGGTTGGAGTTTCCCTTATCTTGTTGCAATACTCTTTTTTCTTCTTCTGCAGCTATAAGAAATCAGTCCTTAGGACTGTAAAAGAAAGTCTTGTATTTGTTTAACAGGGAGAAGAAACATTCTTGAATCTGGATAATTTGGCTGCTTTTTGGTGCTTGTCTAGCTGCAGCATCGGCTAAATTATTTTCTTTTGCTTCCATGGTTGCAGCTTTAAAATGTCCTGGAATTTTTATTATGACCAGTTGTTTTGGTTACTGTATGACATCTAATAGTTCTGCGACCTATTTTTTATATTTTTATGGGATTCCCCAAGGAAGTTAAGAAGTCTCAGGGCTACCACAATATTCTAAAGCTGTTAGCTACATGTGTACAAAGGCACAATAAATATTGGTGTAAATATTGGCTATTTGAGCTTTGGCCAATTAACAAGCTGGAGTTAGAGCAATTAATACAGCTTATTGGGAAGATATTATATAGCCAAATATGAATCTTCAATTATGTGTACCATGGAAGTAATATCCAGTTCAGTGCTGTCTTTGTTCATCTTGCACAGAAGG
>NW_028094168.1:0-1041 GCF_014824575.4 Sturnira hondurensis | reverse complement strand
ACCCAGGAAGAACTAAAAAATTACCTGGAAACAAATGAAAATGAACATACAATCCAAAGCGTATGGGACACAGTGAAAGCTGTCCTGAAAGAGAAGTTCATAGCATTACACGCCTACCTTAAGAAGCAAGAAAAATATCAAATAAACAATCTGACCCTACATCTAATAAAAATATAAAAACAACAAGTAAAGCCTGTAATGGGTAGAAGGAAGGAAATAATCAAGATCAGAGTGAAAAAATGACCTAGATACTAGAAAAATGATTCAAAAGATCAAGAAATCCAGGAGCTCCTTTCTTGTGAAGATAAAACTGATGAATCTTTAGGCAGACTCCTCAAGAGAAAAAGATAGAGGACCCAAATAAATAAAATCAGAAGAGAAAGAGGAGAAGTAACAACTAATATCACAGAAATACAAAAGATGGTAGGAAAATAGTATGAACACCTATATGCCAAGAAATTGGACAACCAGAGCTAACTGAATACATTTCTAGAAACATACAATATTTCAAAGAAGAATCAGGAAGAAGATGAAGAAAATAGACCCATAACAACTAATGAAACTGAAACAGTAATAAAAAAACTCCCAACAAACAAAAAGTCCTGTATGAGATGAGTTCACACTCAAATTTTACCAATCATTCAATGAAAAACTAACATCTATTTCTCTCAAACTATTTCAAAATTAATCCAGGGAGAGAACATTTCCAATCTCTTTATACAAAGCCATTATTATCCAAATTTCAAAACCAGATAAAGACACAACAACAAAAAAGAAAACTATAGGACAATATCCCTGAGGAACATAGATGTTAAAATCCTCAACAAAATATTAGCAATGTGGATCCAACAATATATTACAAATACCATACACCATGATCAAATGGGATTTATACCAAGGATGCAAAGTTGGTATAATATTCACAAATCAATAAATGTGATACATCACATAAACAAAATGATAGATAAAGAGATAATTTATATATTTTATATAAAATATATAATAAATATATTATATATATTTATTATATATAATATTAAT
>NW_028094167.1:0-951 GCF_014824575.4 Sturnira hondurensis | reverse complement strand
CCACACACCATCAGCTCAAAAGGATCAAGCCTTCCTGCCCCCTGTGCCCCAGGCTTTTTGGCAGTGCTTCCCAGGTCATCATGCACTTGCCCGACCTGCACTCAAACCTTGCATCAGGTGGCTCAGGAGACAAGGGCACAAACTCAAGGCAGACACATCCAAGAGATGGCTTTTTCTCCTCCCCAAACTGTGCTAAAGGAAGTCTGGAGACACAGAGCTGCCTTAACGAGCTGCCCCAAGCCTCTTTTCAGGCCCCACATCCCTACAGGCTGCTGCTGTGACCCCTCTTATGAAACTCATGTCTGCACAGGGGAACAAACCTATACTTCCACCTCTGATTAGCATGGGGACTTCACCTCACCAGCTCTGGACTCGGCTCAGTAACTGCTGCAAGGGCATCACGGGGACAGGAATGCTTCATGCTATGTGAGGCCATATGAGAAAAAGCTACCTAACAGGGAGAGTGAAAGTCAGAACCCACTTCTTTCCAGGTTCTTTGCTTTCCTCACTACAGGGCTGCACAGATACAGCCAACACACAGCCACCCTAGAGTGGCGGGGAGCTATCCTGTCCAGCCGCCGATTTTACATTTAACAAAATTGCAGCGCAGTTCTTTTTCCAAAGGGAAGATTCCAGGCCTCACTCATTCACAATATCAGCCCTCAAATGAGAATGACCCAGGACCTCTTTCCAAACAGCTGCTTTCTGATAGGGTGAGACTGCAACAGGCTCCGGGGGTCACAGAGTTCAGCTATCTGCCCAAACAAGTACGTGTGCGGTCCTTCCATGTGATGATGTCCCTCCGGCCTCAGCACTGTCAGGACATTCAGGCACAGTCCCCGGGAAAGACCTCCTGGGCAGTGGCCCCGAGGACTTCCTTAGACTGAGTGCTGCACTGGGGTGCCCAGCAGACCCTCCCCCTGGCACTCCTCACCTGAGGGGCAGGGTGGC
>NW_028094166.1:0-1742 GCF_014824575.4 Sturnira hondurensis | reverse complement strand
GCTGCTTCTAGGATTCTCAACACCTTTTTTCTTTCCAAGGTTTATGCTAAGTTATGCTTGGATACAACTGACCCAATCCTCCTGCCCCAATGGGTACAATTCTGAAAAGTTGTTCCAGCTTCAGAATCCCCAGTGGTTTGAGTGGGGTTTCTATTAGGACCACATAATGGCTCAATTATTTGCTTTTGTTTAGTCTCGCTTCCCTTCCACAGGTACTGATCCCAGTCTCACTCCCTATCTAACCTCCTGCACAGTCACACCCATCTCAGTCTGCTTTCCAGGCACCCCAGCCTGTGGAGGTAGGTGCTGAAGTCATTAAAAAATCATAAAGAACTTTTCCAATTTTGTATCCATACAATATATACTTTTACATAACAGCCTAGGGCTTAAAATATGAATATTATTATCAGTTATATGTAAAATAATATACAACTAATACAAATAATAAAATGAACATATTCAGAATAACCATATGGTAAAAACAGTAGAAAACATTTATTTTTCTCTACATCTATATCTTTACCTCTCTTCCATCCTCAAGCTCTACAATGTAGAGTCTATCCAGACTCTATAATGGTTCTTACTAGTCATCAGTTTATTTATCACCTGTAGGTTACAATCTACAGAATTCTGATACTTATAAATGGATAGGTACTCTTTTATACTGTTATGATTGCTTAGTGATCTTAAGGTCAATAGATTTGCTTTGGCATATGTGTGTGTGTTCTGCATCTTATTTTAACACTTCTTGACAACACATTAAAAATAGAAATCCCCTTAATGGTTTATAACCTTCTGAGTCAATTGCTAAAGTACATGTAGATTACATATATCCATAACTTGACAATTAAAAATAAAATTATAAAATATCTGGCATTGTTATAAAAGGGTTATTGAATAAGAGTAGTTATGGGGCTGATATACAACTCAATACACATTGACTTGAAGGATACGCTCTTCTTAAGAAGGAGTAGCTCTTCCTAAGAAGCTACTCTGACTCAAGACCACTGCATGAACCAAATGGCACTCTAAATTTTAAGATAGTAATGCCATTTCCTTGTTGTTCACCCACCAGATTTAAAAAGATAGAGCCTAATTAGTGAATGACGGTAGGTACTTGAACTAAAAATCATGCTGAGTTGAAAGTAGAGTTGGCTTCTCTCTAAATAGAAGAGGCCATAGCGGGAGGAAATAATGCGTCAGAAGATGAGCCCTAGAGCCTGGATGAATCCATGATCTCTCCTTGCTTAGGCTCTGAGACCACCCTGACTTCTTTCTATATTGGCCTGATTTGTTCATCTTTTCCTGGGTTTCAGTGAATTTATACTAAATTCTATTTTATTTAAACTAATGTGAGTAGGTGTCTCTTCTTGGTGACCAACCATGTTCTAAGTAAACAAGTTAGAAAAAAGAAATAGTGAATAATGATATATGGCCAAATATGAGTAGTAATTTATATTATCAGGCCAAAATATATGTGAAATTCGGTTATCCTAATAGGAAATACAATTTCATTCTGTGTTCATTCAAACTGTGTAAATTATACAGTTTCAAAGGATTTGACAACTTTCAACCTTCTGTCTTCATCTGTGTCCCTGAGAGATTCAGCTTTATATTCTGGTAGTGTGTCTTCTTACACCAAACTTTAAAGAAAACTGTTGGATGTGGTTTCTTCACATTTATCTTCAACCATCATACAGTTTTTTTAATCAAAAATAGTAATATTGTGTTTATTTATTATA
>NW_028094165.1:0-614 GCF_014824575.4 Sturnira hondurensis | reverse complement strand
GCCCTGCGGTTGTTTGGGAATCATTATCTCCGCTGGGCTTTTTATTGTTCGCAGGGGACAGCTCCTGCCAGTCGGGATCCTGTTGCTGTTTTATAAAAACAGTGCCCGGAGTTCAGGGGGAGAAAAGCTGTGTGGAAAGGCAAGAAACATGAAAAACGGAGGAAGAAAGTGGATTCTGTCAAGCTGTTTGTGTAGTTCCTCTCCTTTTGTCCTCATCTCTTCTTAAAATAATTGGTTTAGGACTATAGTAGAATTGCCATCAAACGCTAAGAGTCAGGTATCATGGAAGCAAGTAAGGAAAGGTGTACCACGCGAGATCGTGGAGGGAGAGTGAAGAGAAGCACTGACCCAAAGCCAGCCCGGAAGAGGAAGAGGCAGTTTTGGATTTTTTGTTTGCTTGGTTTGGGTTTTTTGATCAATAATATCTTGATACTATGTATTCATTCCCATATCAAAATGAATTGCAGGGAAAGCCTTAGGGTATATTTACTCTATTCATTTTTTTAAGAAGGAAGACTTATTCACACTATGTAAAAGGCTATAGAGAAGATACAAATGGCCGTAACAAAGCCAATCACACATATGTTTCTCCACAATTGTTGCTTAACTAGTTA
>NW_028094164.1:0-555 GCF_014824575.4 Sturnira hondurensis | reverse complement strand
TGTTTAGGGACTGGAGGGAGAGAATGAAAAATACAGATTCCTTCCCGCTTTTAATTTTCACTCTTGTCATTGCTTGTCTTATGATGCAACCTCAGAGTAATACCTGCCGCTGGAGGTCAGGGTGCCGGTTTGGCCCCAGAAACTTGTCAGTCGTTGAATTACTGATTTCAGCACACACATAGGCAGGGGGAGCCGTCCCAGCTCACAGCCTGAGCTGAGAGGCTGCGTGGGGCGCCTGTCCGTCCCACACGGTCTGGAGAGCCGAGGAGGCTGCACTGTGTGCAGTATTTGGTGTGATACTCTTCATCTCTGCCTCTGGCTTGGTTTTTTTTTCTTCTCCACAAAAGATTGCTTGAAAATTATGTTTTTTTTAATTAAGATCCTGAACAGACTCAGGGAGGCCTATGTAACTATTCCCTGCTCCCACTCCTTATTCAACTTAGTGCTTTGTTTGGGGAGAGGGTGGGAAAAGGTGAAAGCAGCAGGAGAAAGACCCTGGTCGCGGTGACTAACTTAAAACAACAGTCACTGAGAAAGATAGTGATGTGCAAATTA
>NW_028094163.1:0-858 GCF_014824575.4 Sturnira hondurensis | reverse complement strand
AGAAATGTTTCCATTTCACTTAGGTTTTGAAATTTCTTGGCATATAATTCTTCATAGTAATTTCTTACAATCCCTACTATTTTTGTTGTATCAGTGTAATCTCTCCTCTTTCTTTTCTGATTGTGTTTATTTGGGTCCTCTCTTTACTTTTCTTGATGACTGTACTTACAGGCTTATCTATTTTGTTTATCTTTTCAAAAAACCAGCTCCTGGATTCATTGATCCTTGGAATTGTGCTTTTTGTCTCTATGTTGTTTAATTGTGCTCTGACCTTGGTTATTTCCTTCCTTCTACTTGCCCTGGGCTGTGCTTATTGTTCCTCCTCCAGTTCTTTCAGGCGTAGGGTTAGGTGGTTTGTTTGAAATGTTTCTGTCTTTTTTAGATAGGCCTGTATTGCTATGAACTTCCCTCTCAGGACTGCCTTTGCTGTGTCCCACAAGTTTTGGGATGTGGTGAGTTCATTTTCATTTGTTTCCAGAACCTTTTTGATTCCTTCCCTAATTTCATTCTTGACCCACTCGTTGTTCTATAGTATGCCATTCAGTCTCCATGACTTTGGGTGTTTGTGGTTTTTAACTTTGGGTTTGGTTTCTAGTTTCAGTCCCTTGTTGTCGGACAAAATGGTCAGTATGATTTCAATTTTCTTGAATTAGTTGAGGCTCATCTTGTATCCTACCATGTGTTCTATCTTTGAAAATGTTCCATGTGCATTTGAAAAGAATGTGTATTTAGCTTCTTTGAGATGAAGGGCTCTATAATATCAGTTAAGTCCCTTTCATCTAAGGTGTTGTTCAATGCCATAATATCTTTGTTGATATTTTGTTTGGAAGATCTGTCCATTTTTGCAAGTGGGGTATT
>NW_028094162.1:0-3369 GCF_014824575.4 Sturnira hondurensis | reverse complement strand
TCCCAGAACTCTGACTATAGTTCAGGGCAGGATCCGGAAACCTGAGGGAAGTCCATGTGCAGGAATTGGACCAACCGCCCTCCTACAGGTCTGTCCTCAGCAGGGAACCTCCCCTTGGACCTGTGACTGTTGGGAGCCAGATCCCCAACACCAGAATCATCAGGGTGACAAATCTGTCCTTTATCTCACACGAGCCTTCCTAAACAGTCACTGTAGCAAGTAGGGCTCCAGACTGGCAAGCACATGAGTGAAGACGATGCTTCACTTTAATGAAGGGGTCTCCTGGGCTTGAGACCCCCAGTTGGGGCAAGAAATCAGACCCCACCCGCCCCTACCTGAGCGCGTCCTCCCCCACATCACAGCTCCAGCCACCACAGCTCCAAGCAGGACCAGGCCACCGAGGACGCCCAAGATGATGATGATGGTGTTGGTCTGAGGAGGCGGCTCTGCAAAGGGACAGGAAAGTGAGGGCGCTGCCCCCGGGTCCTGCCCCGCCCCCCAGTGAAGTCCATGCAGGGCCCCCTCACCCCATCGCAGCGTCAGGGGCTCCCGCAGCCCCTGGTGCTGCACATGGCACGTGTATCTCTGCTCCTCCCCGGGCGGCACCACCACCGCTGCCCAAGTCTGGAAGGTTCCATCGCCCGCGGGCCTGGTCTCCACCAGCTCCGTGTCCTGAGTCTGCTCCTGCCCCTCCCGCTGCCAGGTCAGGTCGATGTCCGCAGGGTAGAAGCCCCGCGCCCAGCACCTCAGGGTGGCCTTCTGCTCAGAGGTGGGGTGGCGGGTCACTCGCGCGTCTGGGGGGTCTGAGGACAAGGGTCGGAAAGTCGGGAACTTCGCAGGGGCCGCGGGGCAGTCCAGCAGCGCTCCCGTGGCCATCCCGAGACTGGACAGGACGGGGCGGGGGTAAAGCCCAGACCCAGCCTGGACAGAGGCACCTGGGAGGGGGGAATCCCCTGGTCTGTAGAAAGTTCTAGAACCAGAGGGACTCAGCCCAGGTGCAGGCGGGTCTGAGGGAGAAAAGCGTTTCTTGTCCAGACTTGGGGAGGGGGAGGGGGTGGCCCGTGGCTGCGGAGAGCGGGGGTCGGACCCAGACCCGCGGGTGCGGGGCGGGATCGGGCCTGAGAGAGGAGGTCCCCAGGGGCCGGGGCGCCGCTAGGGTCAGAGGGGGGCGCTGACCGGACATCTCGGGGCGCGTCCCCGGAGAGGCTGCCCCCGGGCGTCCCTGAGAGAAGGTGGGGTCGCCCTCAGGTCCCCGGTCGGAAAGTCCGGGCGGACTCGGCCTCCCGACGCAGAGGCGGTTCTGACCCGGGTCCAGCGTCCAGTCTCCCCGTCGGAGCCCAGCACGAGGGCGGCGGGGGGGGGGGGCGGGCCGAGAGCCCCGGTACCTGCGCGCTGCAGCGCCGCCTTCCCGTGCTCCAGGTACCGCAGGAGACTCTCCCGGCACCGGCCGCGCACATAGGTCCCGATTCGTTCCGCCCAGCGGTTCTCCTCCCACTTGGTCTTCGTGCTCTGAGCCGTCGCGTTGGCCGCGGTCCAGGAGCGCATGTCCTCGTTCAGGGCGATGTAGTCGGCGCCGTCGTAGGCGGATTGGTAATACCCGCGGAGGACGGTCCCGTTGGGCCATAGGTCGCAGCCAGACATTGCCTGGATGGTGTGAGCCCCTGACCCCGCCCCGAGGTCAGCCCCGCCCACCGACCCGCCCCCACCCGCGGGGAATCAACCGAACTCCGTTGGAGTCCCGTGGGCTCCTCGGGGTGAAGCTCGGACGCGTACACTCCGGGCGACCCCGCCCGTCTGGCCCCGCGCGCTCACCGTCCTCGCTCTGGTTGTAGTAGCCGCGCAGGATTTTCAGGCCCATTCGGTAATTCTCTGCCTTTCTCCTCTGGATCCGCGTCTGCTCGTCCCAATAATGCGGGTACTCCTGCTCCACCCACGGCCCCTCCATCCAGGGCGCCCGCGGCTCCATCCTCGGGGTCGCGGCGTCGCTGTGGAACCGCACGAACTCGGTGCCGTCCACGTACCCGACGGAGAAGAAGCGGGCCTTCCCGCCGCCGGGCCGGGACACGACTGTGCGGAAATACCTCAGGGAGTGCGGGCCTGCGGGCGGGGAGCGGTGAGACCGGCCACGCTCCGACCGACTCGGGTCCCGGGTCCGCGCTCGCGGGGACGGAAACGGGGACGGGAGCGGGGTCCGGGCGGTGGGGAGGCGCCCTCCCCGGGGTCCCGCGGTCCCTCCCGACCCCGCGCTCACCCGCCCCGGCGCCGGTCAGCGCCAGCGCCCCCGAGAGCAGCAGCAGGAGGTTCGGGGCCCGCATGACGCTCGACCTCGGGGTTTGGGGTGAAAGGGCGTCCGGGCGGCTCCGGGGAGACCTATAACCAGGGAGCGGCGGCGGCGCTGATTGGTTTCTCTAGACAGCGACCACCAATCAGAGAGGTCCCTGGATCGCGTCACGAGTATCCAGGAAAAAGGCCACCGGTCAGGTTGGGAGACGCAGAAGTGAAACCCGGAGACCGGGAGTCCCCAGCGCGGAGCATCCCCGCCCGGACTCCGCCCTCGGGCCGAGACCCAGAGCGCCCGGCCGGGCACCTGGGACTTTGCCCCGAACCCTCCTCCTGCTCCGAGAGCTCGTTGTCGCACCGCGTCCCCGAGTCCGGACCGAGTCTGTCCGGGGAAACCAGGGAGCGACCCCTAGGCCGGGCCCAGCCCCCTTCCTCCTCTCCGTCCCCGGAGCCCCTCTCCCGGGAACGGACTCAGCTTTTCCGGAGCTCGGGCCGCTCTGCTTTTAGGGTTTATGTGACCTGACTGCCCACCCAGATAATTCGGGGAGTCTCCCCGTCCCAGGGACGGTAACCTCACTGACATCACCCAGGTCCCTTTGCCCGGTGAGGAAAGCTGTCACAGGCTCCAAGGAACAGGCTGGGAGTCTCTGGGCGACTCTGTTCAGCCTTCCATACCCGACGGTGTTGACATCACCAAGGGTGAAGGAGGCAGCGCTCTGGGAGGGTGACCATGGGCCAGCAGCTAAAAGAAATGGGGGAGTGGCCTGGGGTGCACAGGGAATCCCTCTGATGAGGTAGTGGGGGCTCCAGTCTGATGGCTGATTGGGGGTGGGGGAGAGGTCACCTCTAGGGAGAGGGAGGGAATCGGGTCAAAGCAGTGGAGGAGCAAGGACCCTGCCCCCTCCACACCCAGGGCACCAGGTCAGTGGGAGGGGGGACACCCATGGACTTCACAGGGGGTCGTTGTCTCAGACTTCTG
This sequence comes from Sturnira hondurensis, assembly GCF_014824575.4. Classification (NCBI taxonomy): domain Eukaryota; kingdom Metazoa; phylum Chordata; class Mammalia; order Chiroptera; family Phyllostomidae; genus Sturnira; species Sturnira hondurensis. The sequence goes on along the minus strand of NW_028094162.1, from coordinate 110 downwards.
CCAGAGCTGTGAGGTGCAGGGACCTCGTCCTGGGGGACCGCTGCGCAGGTTCTGGTCGTGGGATGAGCACTTTGGGGGTGAGCAGCAGGCAGGTTCCAGGGGTTGGGGAG
>NW_028094161.1:0-585 GCF_014824575.4 Sturnira hondurensis | reverse complement strand
TTTTCATTTGTTTCCAGAAGTTTTTTTTTATTTGTTCCCTAATTTCAATCTTGACCCATTTGTTGTTTAATAGCATACCGTTCAGTCTCCATGATTTGATGTGTTTTGGGTTTTTTCCTGTGGGGTTGGTTTCTAATTTCAGTCCCTTGTGGTTAGAGAAAATGCTTGGTATGATTTCTATTTTCCTGAATTTGTTGAGGCTCGTTTTGTGTCCTATCATGTGGTCTATCTTTGAAAATGTTCCATTTGCATTTGAAAGGAATGTGTATTTAGCTTCTTTGGGATGAAGGGCTCTATATATATCAGTCAAGTCCATTTCATCTAGGGTGTTGTTTAGTGCAGCTATATCTTTGTTGATATTTTGTTTGAAAGATCTGTCCCTTTTTGACAGTGGGGTATTAAAGTCCCCACTGTAATTGTGTTGCTGTCAATATCTTTCTTGAAGTCTTCTAGGATTGTTCTTATATATTTAGGTGCTCCTATGTTGGATGCATATATATTTATGATGTTAATGTCTTCTTGGTGGATTCTTCCCTTGAGTATTATGAAGTGACCTTTTGGGTCTCTCTTTATGGCCCTTTTTTG
>NW_028094160.1:0-904 GCF_014824575.4 Sturnira hondurensis | reverse complement strand
AAGCAAGAAGAGAATGGCAAGAAATATTCCAAGTAATGAGAACCAGAGGCCTGCATTCAGGGATACTTTACCCAGCAAGGCTCTCAGTCAAGATAGACTTCTTTTGTCTTGGAAGCTCTTTATTTGGCCTTCTAAAAGGATACGCCTCCACCAAACCAGCTCTGCAAGAGATGCTAAAAGGGCTGCTTTAAGGAAAGGAAGGAGAAGAGAGAGACGGAGAGGAACACAGGTACATAAATGGCAATGAATAAGTACCTTTCAGTAATAACCGTAAATGTAAATGGATTAAATGCACCAATTAAAAGACACAGAATAGCTCAATGGATAAGAAAGCATGACCCACACATACACAGCCTACAAGACACCCACCTCAGGTCAAAAGACCATCACAGACTAAAAGTGAAAGGCTGGAAACAAATTTTCCAAGCAAACGGACAAGAAAAAAAAAGTCAGGGTAGCAATGCTCATATCAGACAAAATAGACTTCAAAAACAGGGCCATAAAGAGGGACCCAGAAGGTCACTTCATAATACTCAAGGGTAGAATCCACCAAGAAGACATTAACATCATAAATATATATTTGGGTGCTCCTGAGTTGGGTGCATATATAAGGAAAATCCTAGAGGACCTCAAAAAAGATATCGACAGCAACACAATCATACTAGGGGATTTTAACACCCCACTGTCAAAAATGAACAGATCTTCCAAACAAAATATCAACAAAGATATTGCAGCATTAAATGACACCCTAGATGGAACGGACCTAATTGATATATATAGAGCCCTTCATCCTAAAGAAGCTAAATACACATTCTTTTCAAATGCACATGGAACATTTTCAAAGATATGCCAAATGATAGGACACAAAACGAGACTCAACAAATTTAGGAAAATAGAAATCATA
>NW_028094159.1:0-663 GCF_014824575.4 Sturnira hondurensis | reverse complement strand
AAGAAGGGGCTGGAAAGAATATTCCAAGTCATGAAATCCAAAGACCTACAGACAAGATTGCTCTATCCAGCAAAGTTTTCATTCAGAATGGAAGGGCAGATAAAGCACTTCTCAGACAAGGTCAGGTTAAAGGAGTTCATAATCACCAAGGCCTTATCATATGAAATGTTAAAGAGACTTATCCAAGAAAAAGAAGATAAAAAAACATGTATAGTAAAATGACAGCAAACCCACAATTATTAATATCCACACCTAAAACAAAAACAAAAAATAAGCGCCCTGGCTGGTGTAGCTCAGTGGATTGAGCGCGGACCTGCAAACCACACGATGGTGGTTCAATTCCCAGCCAGGGCACATGCCTGGGTTGCAGGCCAGTTCCCAGCAGAGGACTCACAAGAAGCAACCATACATTGATATTTCTCTCCTTCTCTCCTTCCCTTCCCCTCTAAAGATAAATAAATAAAATCTTTAAAAAAAAACAAACAAAAACAAAAACAAAAACTAAGCAAACAACTAGAATAGGAACAGAACCACAGAAATGGAGATCACATGGAGGGCTATCAACAGGGAAGTGGGGGAGAGAGAGAAGTGGAAAAGGTACAGCGAATAAGTAGCATAGACGGTAGGTAGAAAATAGGGGGAGGGCAAGAATAGTATGGGAAA
>NW_028094158.1:0-857 GCF_014824575.4 Sturnira hondurensis | reverse complement strand
TTAGATGAGTGATGGTTTTGCTCTCAACTTCTCAGGGCTTATGGAGCACTGATCACCGCCACTGTCTGAAAGGATGAATAATACAATTTAATGCAGAAGAAGGATTGAGCAAGACGCAGATCTACTGGTGATGGCCATTGTGAAGATTTGGCCTTGCTCCTTCTTGTTCTGGATTCTCAATCCACTCTGCTTCTTGACAACAATGTAAGTACTTTTAATAGGGCTGAGGAAGTAAGGAGGCTTATATGTTACTGTCAAATATTTTGATGTTTCAGGTTGAAGGATATTTTTTCACATGGCGTCAGAGAATTCTGGAATGGGGGTGGACAAATGAATGGTACAGAAGTAAGGGAATCCAGCCTTGAGCAGAACTTGAGGATGGGAAATGGTGGTTATGAATAGCAAAGTGAATCAATTGGAGATGCATCATCTTATCAGAATGTGTGAAAAGAGCTATAGAAATAATGGATCTTAATGGCAACCTTTAGAAACATATAAAGCAAGGTGGGATATATAAGGTTCTGGCTATTGCCTGCTGGCTCAGTGGAATGTGGGTACTTAGATGCCTCAGAAGAATTCCTTGAATTATTCTGTTGAGCAGTGAGAAGAAAAGAGTTCCAAGTCACTTAAAGAGGGGACCATCCTGGGTATCCTGAATTCCAAAGAAAATTGTTTTATTTTTTTTCTATAGCTAAATAGTCACTAAGTCAAAGCAGTAGTTTTCTTCTTTCCCTACTCCAATTCTAATGCTACTTTTCATATTGACTCAAAGGTTGCCTTATTGGAAAACACAGTGGCATCATCCATCTAATGCTAATAAAGTAGTTAGCTATTGTTCAGAGTGTTTCCCATGCTCT
>NW_028094157.1:0-686 GCF_014824575.4 Sturnira hondurensis | reverse complement strand
CCAGATGTTAACTGAGGACAGACCATGTTATGCCATGTGGGAGACTGGTTACGTATTTAAAGTATCCAAATTGAGCATTCAAAATCATTGGGTTTCACAGAAGTTAATCCAGGTGGGGGAGGGGCGAGTAACTTTCTTGACCTCATTTGTACTTGCGGTTCTCTACGGAAACATAAGGAAATCGTTCTGCTTGCAAGCAAATTGTGAGGAGGGTATGAATTGTTGAAATTGGAGAATAAGGTGGAACAGGAGAGACTGTAGGAAGTGAAGGAACCACCACCAGCGTCCCCTCCACAGGGCGGTCTTCATCCAAAGGAGGTGATGTTGTCTGTGTGGTGATACCAGAGGGCGTCCTGTAGGGGGAGCTCCCTGGGGAAATTCGCAACACGTGATGCCCCATCAGACCAACCGCATGCACTGCCTGTGGGAAAGATACGAAATCGGAGACGGGAAAGGCTCAGGTTGAGATGGGAGCGCACGTTTCTCTTTGGTGACCAAGGAAAAGGGGTTTCAGCCCGGCTGTGCAGTCGTGATTCATGCATAGCACTCACCAGACTTTGCACCTTCACATGCCCGTTTAATTCGGTATTCCGAATTTGTCTTAGTGGAGAGAAATTTCTGTTTCCTGGAAGAATGTCGAAGGCACCTGGAAGGGCTCTGTGCTCCTAAAGGTAACAGTACTGTGG
>NW_028094156.1:0-892 GCF_014824575.4 Sturnira hondurensis | reverse complement strand
AGTGCCAGAAAAGGATAATTCTGCACAGTTGGTAGAGACTTATCTGGGAAACACGCCTCCTACGAAATTTGCGTGTTGCCCAGGAAGGAAGAAAGCCAAATTCTTCACTCTGCAGATAACACAACACCATCCCCAGCAGTGCCAGAAAAGGATAATTCTACACAATTGGTAGAGACTTATCTGGGAAACCCGCTTCCTACGAAATGAGCCTATTGCCCAGGAACAAAAAAAGGGAAAAGGCTTAACTCTGTGGATAACACAACACCATCCCCAGCAGTGCTAGCAAAGGATACCTCTAGACAAGGGGGAGAGACTTATATGGGAAACCCGCTTCCTACGAAATGTCCCCATTTAGCAGAAACGAATCAACGGAAAACGCCTAACTCTGCAGGTAACACAGCNTGCCAGCAAAGGATACTTCTACACAAGGGATAGAGACTTATCGGGGGAAACCCGCTTCCTACGAAATGTCCCTATTGCCAAGGAAGGAAGTGAGGGAAACGGTTCACAATGCAGATAACACACCACCTTCCGCAGCAGTGCCAGAAAAGGATAATTCTGCACAGTTGGTAGAGACTTATCTGGGAAACCCGCCTCCTACGAAATTTGCGTGTTGCCCAGGAAGGAAGAAAGGGCAAACGCTTCACTCTGCAGATAACACAACACCATGCCCAGCTGTGCCAGAAAAGGATAATTCTACACAATTGGTAGAGACTTATCTGGGATACCTGCTTCCTACGAAATGTGCCTTTTGCCCAGGAACGAATAAAGGGCAAAGGCTTAACTCTGCAGATAACACAACACCATCCCCAGCAGTGCCAGCAAAGGATATCTCTAGATAAGGGGGAGAGACTTATATGGGAAACCCGCTTCCTACGAAAAGTCCCCATTT
>NW_028094155.1:0-971 GCF_014824575.4 Sturnira hondurensis | reverse complement strand
TCACACTTGCTTCAATGTTCCAGCCACTTTCTTCCTGTTACTCTCACATCCCGACTCCTGTATGAGTTTGGGTGTGTGGGGAAGCAGATGCTAAGACAAGCTGAGACACCTGGAAGGTTTTTAGAGAAGGAAGGAGAAGGCATGGCATTCTGACTGGAGGCCTGACACTGTGGAAAGAGAAAGATTGGACAGGACGCCCTGCGCCACAGTGAAATTCCAAGAAAGGTTTAGTCACATGAACAGGGAGTCCTTGAGCCAGAACTGCCCGTGTGAGTTGTGTCTGTCACCAGAGGAGCCTGCCTTCCGCTCCCAACCCCACCCCCCCACNCCCCCCCCCCCCCCCCCCCCCCCCCCCCCCCCCGACACACAGCTAGTCAATTCTACACGGAACTCAAAATTAGGTCCACTTCGAGATTAACACCTTTTCTTAGATGCCACAGTTAGGACCCTACCCTAATCATGGCCTGGGAACTGCCTGTAGGAAGTGCGACCTTGGCATAAACACAGCGGTGGACTCAGGGAGAAGCTGGAGAGGTCAGCCAGCTGTGCTCTCCCCAACAGATCCGACCACACCCCAGCGCCTTCAGGCAGCATCCCTCCCATCTGAAAGATGTTTAAATTAGTCAAACTACTGTCTCACTCTGTAAGTACTGGGAACCACTCCCTGCACAGACCTGAAGGCTCGTCTCCTTAGCACACAACTTTTATTCATCTGATGGTCCACGTTCTCCATTGCTCCTGTCCTAAAATGACTCAATAGTATAAAATGCTCCCACTATCAATTTGGTCTCTGTTCTTAGCTAGACCCTCTGTATTATTTAGACCCTCCTTAACTCCATCTCTCTAAACCCCCAGAGCAGTTAACAGACCTGTTCTTAAGTCCCCTCTTCCATTTTGTCTGAAGTGACACTGCCTGATTCTCTGCGCATGCACCACTTGTAAGGCCTGAATTCACATTTATATCAGAATCC
>NW_028094154.1:0-1369 GCF_014824575.4 Sturnira hondurensis | reverse complement strand
GTCTCTCAGTGTGCATGCCCTTAGTCAAATGTATTTTCCTCTATGAGGACACTTGTTGTTTCATCAAAGTCAATGGTTTCCTCCCAGCATTGGCAAAGTTTACTTTCCTTTGAGTTATTTCGTGCAGCCATCTTCCTGTGTAGGCTAACTGCTTGGCAACAGGAACCATGTACATTACCCACACCTGCAGCCTTGTTCCTCCCCACTTTGGTAATACCCAGAGTCGGTCCCCATCACTTCCTGCTGAGTTTCCCCCTTGGTGAAATGAGAAGGTTAGAGAGGTGCATACTAATGGAGGCAAAAGCTTGCTCCTGTCCAATTTACTTAAATCCCCTCTGGTATTTTTCTTTTTCTATTTTCCAGCTCAGTTCCTCCTTGCTTTTTTTAGACTTTCGCCCTCTGGACACATCCAGTGCATTCGTCAGCCAAGTTATCATTCTGTCTCTGATCAATCAACTTCTGATCCATCAAAAATCAGTTGGTCCATGTCCCATTCACATTGACAAGACATATATTTTTATTAAATGTCAAAAGAAGTACTTGCGTTAAATACCACAATTATAATGCACTTAATAAAATTAGATGGGAGTTGAGGGCTATTTTCATTATCAGAAAAGGAGGAAAATATAAGCACTTATACAGCTGGTAGATGCCAAGCTTCTGGGGTCTGCCTGTGCCATTTCCCTCTGGATTACCCTTCAGTGAGCAGAAAACTCACTTCCACACAAGGACTGGCTGTATATGGAAATGGCTCTGGACCTTGCCATTCTTGTTCATTTAGCATTTTCCCCCTAGGGATTGAGGAGTCAGGGATGGGAGATGGGAGATCAAAAAAGAAAGGGTACCATTCGAGAATCCTCATTATTGAGAGCTACGGTGGTGTGATTTAATATTTTTTTCATTGCTGCAACTTCTCTACAATGTACTTAGAAGCTGCAATTCAATTGGTCTGGGTGTCTTTTCACCCCTGCTTTCCTAAGTGGAGCTGATACAGGGTGCAGCCAAGGAGGGGGGGCAGAAAAAGGATTTGGAATGGGGTCCAGAGCTCAGGGTATCCGAGAAATATTATTAAGATGCCTTCACCCCCTCGCCCCAGGTGTCAGTTGGGGGAACAAATGGAGCAGGGCCATTGAGAGCTGTTTTGCATAGCAACAGTTTTGTGGCTAACCTCTGGCATGGTCATTTAATATATCTATAACTTTTAACTGGTTTCATGGATATATTAAATAGCTGTGGCCAAGTTTTGGGCCAGGGAGAAGGGAGTGGCTTCTACCCAGGATGTAGCTGGGGGCTGATGCTCTGAGAGACAGGGCCTGTGTGAGAGCTTGGAATGGATTGTCTCCAGGACATGGGGCCATACTTGCCCAGG
>NW_028094153.1:0-1432 GCF_014824575.4 Sturnira hondurensis | reverse complement strand
TCTGCTTTATTGAAGATGTATGTAGAAATGGGTAGTAAGTATGCTGACATTTGAGGAATATGATTATGGAAATCTTGATACAAACCACTAATAGAAAATAACTGATGTAAATAAAATCATAATTGATATAAAGAACATTATTTTTATATATTCACTGATTACAGGATGTGTAAGTCCTTCAAAGCACTTCCATTACTGGAGTTGGTGGATCTAATTTTATATTAAAACCGTTCATCATTGCCGGTTTAGCCTGATGCTCACTCTCAGGATCTGTGTTTACATGCACATGTGAAGTAGCTGTAATCAGGGAGCAGGAGAGGAAGCAGATTAGGCCCCCTGATTCTTGTGTAGTTAATTTCAGAAGAACTATCTCCTCTATTTCTCTCTGTCTGTATTCATGTCTGCAGAAGGCTCATGGGAAGCTATTAATATGGTTGTTTCTGATGGGTGTTCACTGAACTTGAACCCAAAGCACTGTATGTATCAATGTACAACATAGGAAAAGGGACTCCATGCATGGGGATGAATTACTAGGGATGGTAAAAGAGCCTCATTTCAGCTGACACGCTTGCTCTGACCTCCAGATTCTTCAAGAATATATGTGTATAGATGGCTGTGCCAGGTGTATAATTGGTTCAGTTGTCATAGGAACATAGTGCAGGTTGAGTGAGGGACTTCTGTTGTCAAAGGTGTTTCCACACTGCTTCCTGCTGTGTGATGACATTAGTAGTGGCCAAGAGACAGGGACACTAACACAGCTGTTGTCTCAGATTAGGAGACATTTTAAGATGTCACCCTGAGGGAGACTGAAGGTACACTGAGATATCTTAGATGGTGCTGGAACCTGGAACACCTGCCAACCCTCGACTTTGCTGCCAATATGTCATCTGTGTGGTGCTTGGCCATAGGCAAGAACAGAAATTTCCTCTAGCCTTTAAAGTACTTTCATTTCCCCAACCACATTTAATTGTTAAGACATAGGATAGTGTCCTAGAACTTTCTAGGAGACACTACAGTCTAGTCTCAAAGCTGAACACACCAAGGATTCCCAGATGACACCCCCATGAACACTCCTCATTTTGAGGACAAGGAGGGTCCCAGTGTGACCCCTGCACAATCACAGTAAATAATGGGTTCTCTCAGGAGCAACTTTCCAGACACTTCATTGTAGTGTGTCTGGCTCCTCGAGTGTCTGATATGTATATGACAACATCGGTCCTGGTCTCGGATACTGACTGTGTGGAAGTCAGGAGGTTTATCACCCTTTCATCATCTCCTCAGCCCAGACCAGCTGCCCCATCACTCAGGGTTTTTGACACACTCAGGATGTGAGTTGCCGCCGCCCGCGGCAGCAAGGGTGGTCGCGAGGTGAGGCGAGGGACTTAATTAAAAGAATGGAGAGGTCCAAGTGCTCTGCTGGCAAATGGCAACT
>NW_028094152.1:0-853 GCF_014824575.4 Sturnira hondurensis | reverse complement strand
ACATGAATGACCCATGGGCATGAACTAAGGGAGGGAATGCTGGAGGGAAGGGGGATACTAGGTGAAGAGGAACAAAGGGAGAAAAATTGGGACAAATGTAATAACATAATCAATAAAATATACTAAAAAAGGAAAATATAGAATTTTTGGTACCAAGCATTAACCAACCAGATGCAACCTTATTAAGTGACATGACCAATAAGATGCAACTCTATTATATACCTATATATTTATGGTTCAAGGCAGGGCATTTACACTAGATGGCTATTGTTGTGTTGACTATTGTCATTTTTTATCTTGACAATCTATGAGAAAAGTCTGAATAGTCAGGTATTGCATGTTTTAAAAATTCTTGCAACAAATCAGTTGAAAATTGCCGAGTTAGAACAAGGTCAGAGAAAAATCGATAAGTAACACTGTAGATCTGAAGTAGTATTGCTGTTACAACTTGTCACTTTTTATAAGTGTTCGATTTAAAAGCAAATGTTAAAGAAGTTTGACTATCTTTTTCTGTGGTTTTCTAGTAGGTAAACATATTTTTTGAAGGCAAAGGCATTCTAATTGAACATTGGGTAATTGCACGTATGCCACAGCATTTCTCATCTTAGTTAATCAAATTTTTATATTAATCCACATTCCAAGATGGTCTGTATTGTTTGCTCGAAGGACAAATATTTATAAATACTTAACATATATATGTTAAATTGAGGGATTTTTTTTTTTGCAGATCTGTAACATAAACAGCATAAAGAAGCTTTAAGACTTCTTTGAATCAAAGGTCAAGTGGAATGATTACTTGGTCTTTTTGGGCACTGAATTCTGTCTCCTCAACACTTATATGTTAAAGCCCTAA
>NW_028094151.1:0-512 GCF_014824575.4 Sturnira hondurensis | reverse complement strand
ACCCACAAAGATTTTCAAATTTCTCTTTTTGATTATTTCCCAGCAGACCATGAAAAAGCAGAAATAACCTAATGTTCCCAGTGACTGGAGTGAGACTGAAGAACTAACAACTGCCAAGATTTCTATTCATGCTGAGTGACATCAGAGAAAGGTGCTAGCGCACTGAGTATGCAGGCAGGTCACTGGCATATCAGTATGAACAGCTAACTCATCCTGGGTGAAACTGGGAATCAGGTTGTAGAGAACATCAGGAAATAGGGGATTAAAGCTCCCCCTGATGACATCCAGGAATCCACAGTGAAATGTGCTCTCAGATTGGAATGGACTTTGGCTGGATTTCAAGTCATCCTGACTTTGCTCTTTGTCATTTTGGAATTGGATTTGGCAAACTATAACTTCAGGGTGTATGGGTTCTTGGAACAGAAGCAAATGCTTTTTATCAGTTATTTTCACACTTCTCCTTCCATCCCAGTTGTGAAAAGTGACAAAACCAACCAGCTGCATGCATGTAA
>NW_028094150.1:0-881 GCF_014824575.4 Sturnira hondurensis | reverse complement strand
TGGAAAATACTATAGCCTCTACTAAAAAACTGCTCGAACTAATAAATGAATTTGGCAAAATAGCGGGTTACAAAGTCAATATCCAGAAATCAAAGACATTTTTGTATACTAACAATGAAACGGCAGAGGCAGTAATCAAGAAAAAAATCCCATTCAATATACCAAAAAGAAAAATAAAATATCTGGGAATAAACCTAATCAAGGAGGTAAAAGACCTGTATGCAGAAAACTATACAACAGTGAAGAAAGAAATCAAGGAAGACACAAACAAATGGAAACATATACCGTTTTCATGGATTGGAAGAATTAACATGATCAAAATGTCCATACTACCCAAAGCAATTTACAGATTAAATGCAATACCTATTACAGTGCCAATGGCATATTTCACAGACATAGAACAAACACTTCAAAAATTTATATGGAACCATAAAAGACCCCAAATAGCAGCTGCAATTTTATGAAAAAAGAGCAAAGTAGGAGGGATCACAATACCTGATATCAAACTGTATTACAAGGCCACTGTAATCAAAACAGCCTGGTAATGGCATAAAAACAGGCATATAGACCAATAGAATAGAACATAGAGCCCAGAAATAAACCCAAATCTCTATAGTCAATTAATATTCAACAAAGCGGGCAGTAACATAAAATGGAGTAAAGATAGCCTCTTCAAGAAATGCTGTTGGGAGAACTGCACAGCCACATGCAAAAAAATGAAACTCAAGCGCCAACTTACATCATACACCAGAATAAATTCAAGGTGGATAAAAGACTTAAATATAAGCCGGAAAACTATTAAAGCCCTAGAGGAGAGCATTGGCTGAAAAATCTCAGATATTCCACGCAGCACCATTTTTACTGATACGTCCCCCAGAGCA
>NW_028094149.1:0-1101 GCF_014824575.4 Sturnira hondurensis | reverse complement strand
ATCAGACAAAATAGACTTCAAAAAAAGGGCCATAAAGAGAGACCCAGAAGGTTATTTCATAATACTCAAGGGAAGAATCCACTCAGAAGACATTAACATTGTAAATATATATACACCCAACATAGGAGCCCCCAAATATATAAAGAAAATCCTAGAGGACCTCAAGAAAGATATTGAGAGCCACACAATTATAGTAGGGGATTTAAACACCCCACTGTCAAAAATGGACAGATCTTCCAAACAAAATATCAACAAAGATATAGCTGCACTAAACAACACCCTAGATGAAATGGACCTAACTGATATATAGAGAGCCCTTCATCCCTAAGAAAGTAAACACACATTCTTTTCAAGTGCACATGGAACATTTTCAAAGATAGACCACATGATAGGACACAAAACGAGTCTCGACAAATTCAGGAAAATAGAAATTATACCAAACATTTTCTCTGATCACAAGGGACTGAAATTGGAAACCAACCCCAAAGGAAAAAACCCAAAACACCCCAAATCATGGAGACTGAATGATATACTATTAAATAATGAATGGGTCAAGATTGAAATTAGGGAAGAAATCAAAAAGTTTCTGGAAACAAATGAAAATGAATTCAAAATAACCCAAAAATTATGGGACACAGCGAAGGTAGTCCTGAGAGGGAAGTTCGTAGCAATACAGGCTTACCTAAAGAAGATAGAAACATTTCAAACAAACAATTTAACCCAATGCCTGCAAGAACTCGAGGAACAACAACAAAGACAGCCCAGAGCAAGTAGAAGGAAGGAAATAACCAAGATTAGAGCAGAATTAAATGACATAGAGACTAAAAGCACAATTCTAAGGACCAATGAATTCAGGAGTTGGTTTTTTGAAAAGATAAACAAAATAGACAAGCCTTTAAGTAGGCTCATCAAGAAAAGAAGAGAGAGAACCCAAATAAACATAATCAGAAATGAAAGAGGAGAGATCACAACTGAGACCACAGAAATAGAAAGGATTGTAAGAAATTACTATGCAGAACTGTATGCCAAGAAATTTGAAAACCTAGGCGAAATGGACAAATTTCTAGAAAAATATAATCTTCCAAAACTCAATGAAAAAGA
>NW_028094148.1:0-1389 GCF_014824575.4 Sturnira hondurensis | reverse complement strand
GCAAAGGATACTTCTACACAAGGCGTAGAGACTTATCTGGGAAACCCCCTTCCTAGGAAATGTGCCTATTGCCCAGGAACAAATAAATGGAAAACAGTGAACTCTGCAGATAACACAGCACCTTCCCCAGCAGTGCCACCAAACGCTACTTCTACAAAAGGGACAGATACTTATCTGGGAAACCCGCTTCCTACGAAATGTGCGTATTGCCCAGAAGAAATAAAGAGCAAACAATTAATTATGCAGATAACACAGCACCTTCCCCAGCAGTGCCAGGAAACGATACTTCTACACAAGGGAGATAGTCTCCTCGTGGGGAACCCGCTTCCTACGAAATGTCCCTATTTCCCAGGAAGCAAGTAAGGGCAAAGGCTTCACTCTTCAGATAACACAGCACATTCCCCAGCAGTGCCAGAAAAGGATACTTCTACACAAAGGGTAGAGAATTATCCTGGGAAACCCGCTTCCTACGAAATGTCCCTATTGCCCTGCGATAAATAAACGGCAAAGCTTAACTCCGCAGATAACATAGCACCTTCCCCAGCAGTGCCAGCAAACGATACTTCTACATAAGGAGTATAGACTTATCTGGGAAACCCGCTTCCTACGAAATGTGCCTTTTTCCCAGGAAGGAAGAAAGGGCAAACGCTAAATGCTGCAGATAACACAGCACCTTCCCCAGCAGTGCCAGAAAAGGATACTTCTACCCAATTGGTAGAGACTTATTTGGTTAACCCGCTTCCTACGAAATGTCCTTATGGAACAGAAACAAAGAAATGGCAAATGCTTCACTCTGCAGATAACACAACACCTTCCCCAGCAGTGCCAGCAAAGGATCCTTCTATCCAATTGGTAGAGACTTATCTAGGAAACGCGCTTCCTACGAAATGTCCCTATTGCCCAGGAACGAAGAAACGGAAAATGCTTAATTCTGAAGATAACACAGCACCTTCCCCAGCAGTGCCAGCAAACGATACTTCTACACAAGGGACAGATAATTATCTGGGAAACCCGCTTCCTACAAAATGTGCCTATTGCCCAGGAACAAATAAAGGGAAAACAATTAACTCTGCAGATAACACAGCACCTTCCCCAGCAGTGCCACCAAACGATACTTCTACAAAAGGGACAGATACGTATCTGGGAAACCCGCTTCCTACGAAATGTCCCTATTTCCCAGGAAGGAAGTAAGGGCAAAGGCTTCACTCTTCAGATAACCCAGCACCTTCCCCAGCAGTGCCAGCAAAGGATACTTCTACACAAGGCGTAGAGACTTATCTGGGAAACCCACTACGTACGAAATGTCACTATTTCCCAGTAAGGAAGCAAGGGCAAACTCTTCACTCTTCAGATAACACAGCACCTTCCCCAGCAGTGCCAGAAAAGGAT
>NW_028094147.1:0-585 GCF_014824575.4 Sturnira hondurensis | reverse complement strand
GCCCCGGGGGGGGGGGGGAGGGGGGAGCTCACCTGGTGGGGGTGGGGAGGTGCACGGAACCATACCCCGATTCTGAAAGTTGTATATTTATGCCAGGTATATACTGTGCAAACACTAGAGCAGAATAAAACAGAGGAGGGGCAGGCTGCCGTTTTGAACCCTGTGCCCAGGGTAGGACTCCTTGTGAAGGTCACCCTGAAGCAAGAACTTGAAGAGATCAGATGGTTATATAGTTGAGGCGGGGAGAGGGGGGCGCAGTGGAGGAGGAAGAACCACATTCGGAGTCAAAATTGGGAGCTTGAACCCTAGCTCTGCCTTAGGCTTGACCCCTCTGTGCACCGGCTTGCTTCTCTGTCAAGGGCGATGCCCATAGTGTCCCACTTACCTCACGGGGCAGTTGTAGGTTAAGTGAGGAGATAAACACGAAACACCTAGGAGAACAGTGCTTGGCCCACAGGAAACATTCAAATGATCACCAGACTCGTAGCCACTACTGTTGTTATTACTTGTTGAAAAGAAGAAAAGAACGATACCATGCGAAAGATCCCCCTTTCCCTCATTCCCAGAAGCCATTTCTGTCTTCAG
>NW_028094146.1:0-824 GCF_014824575.4 Sturnira hondurensis | reverse complement strand
GAATGTGTTCAACCTCTCGTTTCTCTAGCAAAAGGTTTTTTTTTTAGATTCTCGTTAAAGCAATTCCAATTCAAACACCACAATTAAAAACCAGCCACCTTTTTTTTTCCTCCTATTCCTGAGCTCTTTCAACACTCATCCTTAGCCTTGGTTATTTCAACCCCTAACCCTTGGTGCCTCCTTGAAAATTTTTAAAAAGAGCTCAGATGAAGTCAGAGCCTCCTTTTCTTAAAACAGGGAGGTTCAGAATTTCAAGAAAAACTTACTCAAGCTCACCCAATACAAAGCAGGGAGCTAATGGGGCAAAATGAACCCCTGTTGGTGCCTAGCACCAATCTGGGGCCACAGGGCTCCCGGGTGGACTTCTTTGGAATCCTGCAGACTGCATCATTTAAATGTCAACATGAAACATTAAACTATTTTATGAGTTAATTTTAGCTAAACTGATGACATTTGCCAGAAAGCAAAATATCAATAGTTTAAGAAACGCTCTTGAGAATTGCTGTTTTATAGCTTAAAAATTTTAAGCTATAACATTTTTATACATTTAAATGTATAAAAATACATTTTATACATTTAAATCAAAGGAGGACATGTAAGGGGAGATACATGAGATTCATGGATGGTAGATTAAAGAGAATGGAGAAAGCAAACTAGGAAATGTCTGATATTGCATAAAGAGCAAAATGGGGAGACACATACTTCTTTTACAATGGTGGGTATAGACTAGCTAACAATTAACATTTACAGCCCATAGAGATGGTATTCAGGGAACAATATAACAATGAGGAGTTCTTGTGCTCTGGTGCAGTGTGTGTGCCCTG
>NW_028094145.1:0-1481 GCF_014824575.4 Sturnira hondurensis | reverse complement strand
ATGTTTAGCCTGAATTTTATATTTTCTGAAGTACCCCCTTTGAAACGACCTACGTGAAGTTGGAGGGGCCAGAGGAAAATGAGAGAGTTCAGAGGTCATGAGAAAATAACAAATCCCTTTCTCAAAGTCAGAAAGGAAAGCTGAGTCCAGAGGGGCCATCAGCAGAGCAGTAGGTGTAACACAAGTGTCTTCAGGGCTGTGGCTGCTGTGCTCACACTAGCGGCTGTCCCTGTGCAGTTTAAAGGTCCAATTTCCTTATCGTATATTTCTGCATTCCATTACACTGAGCATGAGTGTATGTGTAAAGCAGGACTAAGGTCAAGGTTTAATTGAGTGTCTAATGACAGACAGTCAAGCAGCAGCACAGCCAGACAGGAAGTTAAAGAAAGGAAGGCAGAGACTGACCTGGTTCTGAAGTTGCTGCCCGTACTGGCCATTGTCCTGCCCTGGGCCCTGCTTAGACCTCTGATCCTTCTGGTGTTCCCTGCCTGGTTTCAGCCTGGTTTCAGCCTGGCTTCAGCCTAGTTTCGGCTGACTGAGCCCTGAGCAGGAAGTAAATAACGGACTCACTCAGAAAGGGCTCCTCCCAAACGGGGAAAATAGAAGTGAAAGTAACTTTCCGAGTGTTGTCAGACACATTTCCCTCCTCCTGCAGCCCCACAGTGGCTCTCAGCCATCAGAACATGTGGCAGCAGGAATGGAGGACAAGGAGGGACACTCAGGACCTGGAGGGCCAGGGGTGGGGGACCTCCAGCAATGAGCAGGACCAGCCCTCAGTAGACCCCTTTTTGGAGCAAAGATAAAAAAAAAAAACAAAACCATGAGCAAACCCCACTGTTCTCGATTTTTCAAGCGGGTACAGAGGAACAGAGTTAGGTGTCTGTGTTCAGACACTGGGCTGCAGAAGCACCATTCTTAGTTGAAAGGTTTCCATGTTCATTCCCCGAGTCTGACTCTCTCTGGCTGGGACTACGAGTTCTAGTCCAGTGGAATTTAAGAAACAGGGAAAGGTTCTGCCACCCTCCACATATGTTCTTTATTTCCCCGAAAGGAGTGAATATTAATCTGGACAGATTCCATACACTGATGAGGATGTTTCTTTCCCAGAGTACACTGTGTCCTGGTTTCTGCACACATAGAGGGTGGTGTCTCTCTCTCCAGCCCAATCACCCACCATTTGGGGGTAGAAATTAGTAAGCTGATGCTCTGGTGGGCACAGCTGTCCTCTGCTCCTGATCTCCATGGTTTGTGAGAGATCCAGACAGGGTCTGATACAGACAACAGCATCCTTTTCTAGGGGCCCCCAAGTCTGTACTCTGTCCCTCAGCAGCACGCAGACTAGGGCCCCGACTGTGCTGGATATTGGCATAAATGTGCCCGTTTTTCTCTGAGTCTGCTGATAGTCACCAAGATCACCACATGGATGATTGGTGGATAGCAGTTGGCTGGGTGGGAAATCCATGAGGGCCAGTCTCCTGGGT
>NW_028094144.1:0-742 GCF_014824575.4 Sturnira hondurensis | reverse complement strand
TTTTACCCTTCACCACCACTCCAAGCACTAGACCTAAAGAGAAAGGTTTTGTCGATTTGTCTTTCCCTTGCTTATAGTTCCAGAATGACCAGGAGTTACCACAGATTCTAAAAGTGGTAGAGACATTTCCATGTGCCTGTCCTCGCTGGATGTGGGGGAGCCAGGTCACAATCCTGGTTTATGACCCTGACTACATGAAGGTGATCCTAGGAAGATCAGGTGAGAGTGAAACCTGAATTGTGCCTGGAGCAGCTCTTCCCTCTGTCTTGTGAAATTCCACTGGAGAGTTCAGTTCTGCCAGAATTCTCGAAACCCTCTACCAACCACTCTCCCAGACCACAAGCCAGCTTAAGGTCAACCATATCTGCTATAACTGCATACTTAAACAGTATGCTGGGCCAATATCCCTTCTATGTTCTTTATTTTTTGTTGTTTCCTTCTTTCCTTTCTTCATTCTATCATTTTTTCCTTCTGTTTCTTTCTTTCTCCTTTAATCAGATTGTGATGATCTGTTATGTAAATTCCCCAGATCTGAAGGACAATTCCTATCAACACTGACTTTGGTTTCACACTTCTAATTGTTGCCTGTCCTGGAGACGTGAAGCTCCCAGAAACTGCAGGAAGGGGATAGACTGCTGTGTTTTCTGTGGCACTGAATACAGTGCTTATGTTTCTGGCTGATTGAGCATCCTAATTCTGTGGGCATTCTGCTGCTGGGACACTGTGTCTGCCTTCCTGAGCT
>NW_028094143.1:0-503 GCF_014824575.4 Sturnira hondurensis | reverse complement strand
ATGTGATTTGCCCAAATTCTCTTAGGTGAGCATCTCATGTCTCACTGTCTCACTGGGATGTCCAGGACTTTAATTGGGTCGATGATCTATGGCCAATTCCAAGGTTTATTTCCAACCTTATTTTCTCTTGAGTATGTTTAGGCCAAAACCTTGGAGTGTTTTCTCTTTTTCCATAATCTAGTTTGTCACCAGATTTTGGTGGTTCTACCTTTGAAATCAATACCCTGAATCCAGCCCTTATGATCTATATTGCTGCTACCTATACCCAAGCTACCCTCTTCCTACCTGGACTACTGCTATAGGTTTTTAATTGGTCTCCTTGTTTATGCTCTTCCCTCCATAGGGTCTCCTAAGGTCTTTTCTCTGTTCAGACTGTTTAATCCCATTCACATTTTATTCATAATAAAATACAAGTCTTTCTATGATCTGCATTGTCTTTAATGATGTAGTTCTTCACCACCTTCTTGGTCTCATTTTCTACCTTCTTCCCCTTGCTTACTCTG
>NW_028094142.1:0-632 GCF_014824575.4 Sturnira hondurensis | reverse complement strand
ATGCAAGGATGGTTCAATATTCATAAATCAGTAAATGTAATACACCACATAATCAAAAGGCAACACAAAAACCACATGATCATATCAATAGATGCAGAAAAAGCTTTTGATAAGGTACAACACCCATTTATAATAAAGGTACTCAGCAAAGTGGGAATAGAGGGAGCATTCCTCAATATAATAAAGGTCATATATGAAAGACCTACAGCCAACATCATACTCAATGGACAAAGACTAAAAGCTTTTCCAGTCAGATCGGGAACAAGACAAGGTTGTCCACTTTCACCACTTCTATTCAATATAGTATTGGAAGTTCTAGCCACAGCAATCAGACAAGAAAAGGAAATAAAAGCCAACCAAATTGGAAAGGAGGAAACAAAACTGGCATTGTTTGCAGATGACACGATAGTGTACATGGAAAATCCTATAGACTCTATCAAAAAACTGCTCGAACTAATAAATGAATTTGGCAAAACAGTGGGTTACAAAGTCAATATCCAGAAATCAAAGGCATTTTTGTATACTAACAATGATTCAGCAGAGGCAGAAATCAAGAAAAAAATCCCATTCGATATAGCAAAAAAACAAAAATAAAATATCTAGGAATAAACCTAACCAAGGAGGTAAAAGAC
>NW_028094141.1:0-832 GCF_014824575.4 Sturnira hondurensis | reverse complement strand
CTTGCCGGCACAGGAAATGTCAAGTTATTCAATTAGCAAATCCAACCACACACGTGCCGACACCAGTGCAAGGTAGCTGGTATTTTTAAGAGCAGCTTGATTTACATAGTACGTTACAGCAGTCCTGTGTTTTCACGTCCATAACATCATCGATTCTTAAAACTACGCTGCGGCGAGGGAAGAGCACCACCTTCGGTTTGCAGGGGGGTGGAGACCAAGAATCAGAGCATAATGGGGCTGGAACGTGTCAGGGCGACACTGGAAAGTCTAGCCAGGCCCTTACCACGAATCTTCCGCTTTTGTTAGAGCAGGCGTACAGCCGAGGCGGGTGGTCTTCAGCCTGGGTCTCCAGCAGTGGAGAGGTCTGGTAGTGGGTTTTCCCTCCAAGGGAATTCCAAAACTCCTCTGTGGGAGACACACTGCGTTACCCGATGCATTTTCAGATATTATTAACAAATAATATCTTACCTTGACTTTAATGTTAAGAAATTATTTAAATAGGGAAGGTGCCATCACCCACTTTGGCAGCTAATGAATTTTAACCCCCACCCAGAATAACCTTTACAAAGTGACTATTTATGGACAGAATAAATTACACGATGCGCCATCACACCAAAGGTAAGTTCGTTCTGGTTAGTGGCCCAGACCCCACAGTACGCACCCGGTTCCGTTCCTTCCTCAATCCTTGTGGTTTTGCACTGCAGCACACTGGCCACGTGCTCTGCTCCCCTCTCCTCCTCTTGGCTCGCACCTTTTCCTATCCAGGTGTAGCCATTATTGTGTGGCAGTTTCAGGACAAAAACGTCATTGGAATTCAAGGAATCTGCCTCAA
>NW_028094140.1:0-542 GCF_014824575.4 Sturnira hondurensis | reverse complement strand
AGAATTGCAAAATGGGGATTTTTAGTTCTAGCTGTATTCTCTAATTAGTCAATGCTTTACTAGAATAAAAAGACCCCCGTGTCTTTCTGTTTGTGGGGGCCCCTCTCCCCCTCTCATTGCTAATTCAGCCTTCCTGTGTGCTGCCTCTAAACACCGTTGTTTTGACCAACACCCTTCAATAAAGAGGCCTTCTGGGGAGACTGCAGTTCCCCTGGCCCAGTGATTTAAGATTATTTGTCCGAGGTGTTTTCCAAAACTTAATGAGGAGGACAGAGCCAATTAACTTCACCTAAGCTTCTAGGAACGAAGGTTTTACTTTTTAACAAGGAAGTTGATGAACAAAGCTATTAAGTAACGAATAAAAATAGTAAGTGTCAACAGAAGAAAAAAGGGCTAGGAATCTTTTTTTTTTTCACAAAAGGGTGTCGCTGAAGTCCCCCACCTTCTCGTTTGATTTCAGGCTGCAGGAAAAGCCGTTTGAGACGGGGTTCCCGAAAGGAAGGGCTGTGGTTAGACTTGGCTCCAGTGTCAGGGGTGTGATC
>NW_028094139.1:0-978 GCF_014824575.4 Sturnira hondurensis | reverse complement strand
AACAGATATATCAAGACAGGAAACAGAAAATCAAGATCATATTTTGCTTGCTTGTTTGTTTTGTTGTTTAGATTCCTGTTAACGGTGATATCATATGGTATTTGTCTCTCACATGAACAAGTATAAAGGACACATGGACAATAACTAAGGTGGGGGGTGGAAATGGGAGGGAGGTGGGGGAGCACTGGGGGGAATATAAGACAGAAAACTGTACTTGAACACGAATTAAATAAAAAAGAAAAGAAAAGAAAATCAAGGTCAAATCTGAAAACTAAAGTGCATCTACAAAAACTAGCCCTGGGTGGTGTGGCTCAGTGGATAGAGCGCTGGTCTGCAATCCAAAGGGTTGCTCATTCTATTCCCAGTCAGGGCACATGCCTGGGTTGCTGTCCAGGTCACGTCCTCGGTAGGGGGCTCAGGAGAGGAAACTACACATTGATCTTCCACTCCCACCTTTCCCCTCTGCCTGAAATAAATAAAAAAGCTTTAAAAATGCGCATCTACAAAAGCTGACACTACCTCTATTGAAATATTTTAAGTATTGGACAAAGAACTGAAAATAGAAGTATAGTAAAGTATGACATCAACTTAATAGCAGCAAACCTGTAAATGACCAATGTAAAAATGAATAGAAAGAAAATGTAAAAATAAGCCAAACAGGGAATGGGAAGGTGAAAAATACAATACTCAAATTTTAAAAAATACATTAAAATAAAGATACATCAAGTGGTTGCCTTTTTATGTCCACAACCAGGTCCCAGGCCCACAATCCAGGCATGTTCCTTTTCTCAGAAGCAAACTGGTGACCTTGGCTTTGAGGCATGATGCTCAACAAACTGAGCTACTCGGGCAAAAGCTAAAGCTAATAGCTCTTAATTCACTGAAAGAAGTGATTATATGACATTCTGGGTTTTAAAAAAATTATAACTCCCAAAGGAAATGTAAAGAAAAAAAATAATTCAATGGCACTGCACCAAA
>NW_028094138.1:0-1733 GCF_014824575.4 Sturnira hondurensis | reverse complement strand
ATTAACATATTTGCATATTTTTAAAGTTGCA
The DNA here is from genome assembly GCF_014824575.4 of Sturnira hondurensis. NCBI lineage: Eukaryota > Metazoa > Chordata > Mammalia > Chiroptera > Phyllostomidae > Sturnira > Sturnira hondurensis. The sequence continues at coordinate 1,702 of NW_028094138.1, read as the reverse complement.
AGCTTTTATAATCTTGTGACATTCTTAGCGTGCTTATAGGATTTAGTTCCATAATGGGCTGGTCTTTCAATGGAGCAAGGACCCGCAGTTTTAGATGCGGTAGGACTACGTAAAGGAGTTTCAGATTGGGTCAAATGGGTATATGTTCCCTGAAGGTCCCAAGGAGAGGAACAGGGTATAATGATATCAGTTGGTAATTGGACAGCCTGAAACCAGGGCAGGTTGAAGAGCTACCTAGGCCAGCCTTCCTCTCGTGAACCGGCAAGGAATTGGAGAGGCTAGAACCGAGCACAGGTAAAGGACAGGGGCAGAATCTTCAAGGGCATGTGACAAGGCGGGATGCTACCTGCGGCCATGAGCATTAAATTGGAATCAAAAGCCTGGAAGGGGACTCGTCCAGCAAGAGTTGAGGAGTGAAAGCACATGCTGGAAATGGACTGAAGAACTAGCTGATGGACCACATCAGCTGAGCCACATCCAGGGCAAAGGAACAAAAGGATGGTGAATCCATTTATTCCTTCACCTACTACGTGCCAGGAGCCAGATGAGTTAGGAGAATAATGCATTCTATTGAGAGAGAGAGAGAGAGAGAGAGAGATGGAACTCTGAAGCATTTCTCAGTTTCTATTCATTCATTCATTCAATACATATTTATTGGCTATTTATTTATTTATGTGGGGCTATGTCCTAGACACCGGATATGTAGCACTAAATAAAGACAACACCCCTTACCCCCATGGAGCTTGCATTCTAGCCGGAGAAAGATGCACACAAAACAAACATAAATAAATAAAGTGGATCACAGGCGAGGCGGCCCGGAACGCTCTGCAGGGCGAGGAACAGAGGTGTGGGGGTGAGATCCTACTCCAGGAGCCATCACACTGTGTGGGTGTGTGGACTGGCATGGAAAATGTATGTTTTAGGCTTTGGGCATTGTCTTACAATATTTAGCTTTTACTTAGCATTCTCTGGATACTTAAGATCTTTTCACTTTCTAAATAAAATCATTAACTTTAATTTAGGATAAAGAAACATAAAAAGAGAGATGTCTGAAGAACCATAGAAATAATCTAACATAAACTTCAGTTTATAAATTTTCACACTGAGGCCTACAGAATTGCCCCCCCACCCCCCCCCAACCTCACATAAGTAATTATTTGCCAAATTAGAATGAAAACAAAGCTCCCTGTTCAGCTACGCTAGGTTGCTAACTCCAAGGTGTCAGCTCAAACTAACCCTGGCATGGTGCATTCCTGCTTGAAGAGCAGAGACCTCCCTCCTCATGCCCCCCAGAGCTGATCCCAGGGCAGAAGCTGTCATCCCCGATGTCTCACTGAGTGACGTTGTCTTCTTTGGCTTTGCAGCCTGGAAGGGTGAATGTGACTCTGAGCATGCGTCATCTAATGGCATACTCTCCATTTTGTCTCTTGTTTCTTTTAAAGATTTTATTCATTTATTTCTACACAGATGGGGAAGAAGGGAGAAAGAGAGGGAGAGAAGCATCGATGTGTGGTTGCCTCTCACACGCCCCCTACTGGGCACCTGGCCCTCAATCCAGGCATGTGCCTTGACTGGGAATTGAACCGGGGACCATTCGATTCACAGGCCGGCACTCAATCCACTGAGCCACACCAGTCAGGACTCCATTTTGTCTTTGAAATACTGAAACTGGCATACCAAAAAAAAAAAAAAAAAAAAAAAC
>NW_028094137.1:0-936 GCF_014824575.4 Sturnira hondurensis | reverse complement strand
GGAGCAGGTCCTCTGTCTGCTTTCCTTCAGGCAGGTAGGGGGAAGGTCAAAGATTCTTCCCGAGTCCTTTGTTTCTTGAAAGGAGCCTTGGCAAGCTCAAAATTATCAATATCCCAAAGAGGCATGCTTTCGGGTGGCAGAGATCTGCTTCCCCTCAGTAAGATTTGTTCTGATTATCCAAAATACTGAAACGATTCCAAGAGGCTGGATGTTATCTGACTGCCTTGGCCTTACATGCCCTTTATCAGTTATTGTTCTACCATTTCTCATTTTAATTTTGTCTCCTTGGCAGAGAAAAGTTAAACAAAATCAGAGGTGACCAGTTCTGCAGACCTGTGCTGGCCACCCCCAGAGTAATGGGATTCACATTCACCCCATAGTCACACATATTTAGGCGGCACCCGCTGCATTCCAGCCACTATTCCAGGGTCACAGACACCAGCGTAGGCAAAAGGGACAAAAGCAAATCCAGCTCTCATGACACGTGCAATGCGGTCTCATGTGACGTAAATGATCCGTTTGTACTGGGAACTCTCGGAGGGCTGCCTTCAGGCCTCAACAAACCTCTGCAGCCTGGTCCCACTGCTCCTGACACCTTCCCCACTGCCACCAGCAGACACACGTGACCCCGAAGACCCACTGGGCTTCCGACTGGACCTGGACCCCATCCAGCGTTGCCCTGCCTTCCCTGGGGCACGGCCTCTACAGAGAAGGACCTTGAACCTCCACGCCCACCGTGCTGCTGCTGCTCCTGCTGCAAATAAAAACCTCTGGCAGTCGTGTCTGGAGGCCATTGTGTTCATCCCAACACAAACAGGCGCTTCTTTCCACCCCATCCCTATACGGTGGGTTAAAGCCACGGCCCCACCAGGCCTCTGGGAGCGGGGTTACTCTCAGCCCTGGGAAGCAGTCAGTTAAGACTATTGCTTAAGAAAT
>NW_028094136.1:0-1347 GCF_014824575.4 Sturnira hondurensis | reverse complement strand
ATCACAAACGACCCTGAATAGCAGCTGCAATCATGAGAAAAGAAGAGCAAAGCAGGAGGAATCACAATACCTGATGCCAAACTGTATTACAAGGCTACTGTGATCAAAACAGCCTGGTACTGGCATAAAAACAGGCACATAGACCAATGGAACAGAACAGAGAGCCCAGAAATAAACCCAAGTCTCTCTGGGTAATTAATATTCGACAAAGGGGGAAGTGACATAAAATGGAGTAAAAATAGCCTCTTCAACAAATGGTGTTGGGAGAACTGGACAGCNCTGCAAAAAAATGAAACTCAAGTACCAACTTAAACTACACACCAAAATAAATTCAAGGTGGATAAAAGACTTAAATATAAGCCATGACACCATTAAAGTCCTAGAGGAGAACATTGGCAAGAAAATCTCAGATATTTCACGCAGCAACATTTTTACTGATATGTCTCCTAGGGTAAGGAACATAAAGGAAAAGATAAACGAATGGGATCTCATCAAAATTAAAAGCTTCTGAACAGCTAAAGTAAACAGGATTTAAAAAAGGAGAATCAACTGTATGAAAAAACCTATTTGCCAATGATACCTGGGAGAAGGGTTTAATCTCCACAATGTATAAAGAACTTACACGACACCACTATAAGGAGACAAACAACCCAATTAAAATGTGGGCAAAGAACTTGAACAGACACTTCTCCAAGGAGGACATACAGAGGATCCAGAGACACATGGAAAGTTGCTCAGTATCGCTAGCTACCAGAGAGATGCAAATTAAAACCACAATGAGATACCACTTTACACCAGTCAGAATGGCCATCATAAACAAAGCAACAAACAACAAATGTTGGAGAGGTTGTGGGGAAAAGAAAACCCTAGTTCACTGTTGGTGGGATTGCGGACTGGTTCAACCACTATGGAAAACTGTATGCAATTTCCTTAGAAAACTAAAAATGGATCTGCCTTTTGACCCAGCAATATCCCTGCTAGGATTATATTAGAAGAATCCTGAAACACCAATCCAAAAGAACCTATGCACACCAGTGTTCATAGGAGCAATATGTACAAGAGTTGGAAGCAACCTAGGTGCCTATTAGTAAATGAATGGATCAAAAAACTATGGTACATTTATACAATGGAATTCTATGCAGCAGAAAGAATAAAGGAGCTCCTACCCTCTGCAACAACATGGATGGAACTGGAAAGCATTATGTTGAGTGAAATAAGGCAGGCAGTGAAAGAGAAATACCATATGATCTCACCTTTAACAGGAACCTAAACAACAAAACAAATGAGCAAGCAATATATAACCAAAGACACTGAAATATAGAACAGGCAGACAGTGACCAGAGAAGA
>NW_028094135.1:0-742 GCF_014824575.4 Sturnira hondurensis | reverse complement strand
GAATTCAGGCACCTGTAAGGTGGTCCAAGGTCCGAGGGATGTGTTATGAAGTATTACTGTTGTATAGAACAGCTGTTATTTACAATAATATTAGAACAACACTCACATAAATTCTATGTGATATGTCTAAATGGGGGTTATAGAGCTTGGGTAGTATAGCAAAGGAAAGCAAGTGAAGTATAGAAAATCAGCAAGACACCGTGGAGGAAAGAGCAGTGGGAACCTGTCAGGTAGTACAGTATACCCAGCCAGGACTAAAAAACCTGTACAGAAAGAGGTGGGATACAAAGATATTCTTAAAATTAGAAAAAAGGAGTAAGAATAATGCAAAAAATAATAATAATACACCTAAAAGAAAACTAAGCAACACACAAAGAAACAATCCAACACACACACACACACACACACACACACACAAAAGTCAGGAGAAAAGGGGAATAAGTGGACAATTTGGGAAGAATGGAAGGACTAAAACTGGACAAAAAGGAGAAGAAATGAAGGACAGAGTATTGAAAGATAGAGCAACAATACAATTTACAAGATATAAGATTACTTACAAAAGAAGTTGAGAGAGAAAAAAAAAGGAGGGAGGAAAAAACACACACACACACACTAAAGAAGGAAAAAAAAAAAGAAAAGCACCCTTCCTTTGTTGGTTTCAAACAGTTCAAACCGGTTTTTCTGGTTGCCGCGTCTCTGAGGGCAGTTATGCAGGTGCTCGTGAGCAGGCTGTGGATTGGGC
>NW_028094134.1:0-1037 GCF_014824575.4 Sturnira hondurensis | reverse complement strand
AGACTCAGGAGCAGCACCCCAAGTTACTGTGACCCATGAAAATTATTATGAATGAATAAATGTTTCACATCAGAACTACAACCTGGAGATCAGCAATCTGAGGATGGATGATGCAGGGATCTACAAGGCTTTCATAAGTGTAAAGACCTCTAAAATGAAGAGCACCATCACCAGGAGCTATAGCCTTCAAGTCTATCGTAAGTTGAGGGAAAATAGAGGGCTTGCTTTTTATTTTTACTTTGCAAACTTGCCATTAAAGAACAGCTGTATTTCTGACTATTAGGTTCACTAAATTACTTATACTTATAAATACTTACATTACTATATTAATATTTTTCAGGAGGGTGTGGCTTTGCTTGCTTTTAGCTAAATAATTTTCCATTAGCAGTTTGTCCCATGGCCTTATTTTTTTCTATAAAATGTCAATTATCATACCACTCACTTCCTGTAGTTATTTTAAGGATCAAATGAGATAGAGTATGCAAGGTATTTTTTTAAACTTTTTATTTTGAAATAATTACATGTGCATAAAAAGGTATAAAGACATGTACAGGGAGTTTCCCAACAATAACATCTTACACAACNTGATAACAGTAAAACAAATAGAGCTTACTTATATTTCACCAGTTTTACAGGTACTCATTTATGTGTGAGCATGTGTGTCTGTCACTCTGCAATTTATTCACATATATTGCTTCATTTAACTACTACCACAATCAAGATACTTAAGAGTACCACGTCTAGGAGTTCCTCATCCCTTTATAGTCCTTCATTACTGCCCCCTTTCCCTTCCCAAACTCCTTAATCCATTGTGCACATATATAATTATGTTATTTCCCAAGTGTTTACATAGATGGAATCACAGTTTGTGTGCTTTTGATAGTAGCTTTTCTCATTCAGTGAAATTTCTGTGAGAATCCTAATTATTTCAATTATCAATAGTTTATATCTTTTCTTGCAGGATAGCATTTCATAGTATAGAGATACTAGTTTCTTTAAATATTCACCTATTAAGAAATATTTCAGTTGTTTCCTGT
>NW_028094133.1:0-1788 GCF_014824575.4 Sturnira hondurensis | reverse complement strand
AGGGCAAGATGATGTTCAACAGTTGTTTCCCGGTGAAAGCAAATTGCTTCTGGTGTGTTTTATCTGTTAAACAGATGGGGGGGAGGACTTGCTCAAGCAGTGTCTCCCTGCCAACACCTCTGTTGGTATGTTCCTTAAAAGAGACCACACCTGGAAAGCATTGGCAGGTGGATGTATTACCTGACTGAGTTTATCATCCTCAGTCGTTCTTCAAGATCCATCCATTTTCATCCCCAACAAAGTTGGCAGGTCAAATGCAGATTTCAGACCTTTGATGGTGATCCTTACTATATCACTAGCCAAGGAATTTGTACAGCTTCTGTTTTACTCTTTTAATTTGGGGAAGAAAGGATAAAGCCCCATGGGTTCCCATCTAGTCTTTTCTATCATAACCAGTCTTGTTTTATTTTTGTTGTTGTTGTTCCACTTACTTATGCATTCATTGGTTGCTTCTTGTATGCGCCCTGACTGGGGATGGCACCTGCAACCTTGGTGTATTGGGACAGTCCTATAACCAGCTGAGCTACCCGGCCAGGGCTAGCCACTCCGGTTCTAAAGGTCTGGAAACCAACGTGAAAAGTTTGCTGGGACCTGAGTATATCTTTCAACTGAACACTCAAGATTTGGAGAACTAATCACAGAGAGTGTTTAGGGTCCCACCAAACTTACTCTAAGGTGGATTCAGATTGTTTCTTTGACCACCTCACCTCTCTGTAGAGTCCCACTCTGACCAGGGAGCCACGGGGGCATCCGGATCGCTAGGCGTTACTGTAATTGATAGCCAGGTTCAGGAATCTCAGTGGACGGGAGTTTTCTTTTTGTCCGTGTGGACTTTCTGTGGATGACCACTGGTCCCTTTGGGTAAAGGTGGGAGTGGGAGTCACAGCATGTCCTTGTGGTGTTATTACTTATTTACTCCTCCAAGGTTTCCAGCTTTCCCTTCATTTGGGAGACTCCGGGTTTGTAAACAGACTCGGGTCTGAGAATTGAGCGAGGGACTGTCGGTGAGAGGTTCAGATAAGATGTCTGTTTGTTAAGCCCCAAGTTGGGGTTGTTTTTGCTTGTTTACCCATTTGTATAAATTAGGTAAGACCTTAGTAGCTCTCATCTTCTGGACCCTCAAAAGGGACCTGTTGAAATAGTCAAGGTATAGCCTTGCTGTGGAATTCTAGTTCAGAAGAATGAATTTAACTCTATGTATTCTATGATCTCTATACTAACATAGGAAAATCTTCAAAATATGGTATTGACTTAAAAAAGTACAACCCCCCGCATATCCATTTATGTAAAATCACAGCACAGTCACACATTTACATGAGCTGTCCTGGAAGGAAACCCAGCAAGCGGAGAGCAGTGCTCGCTACTGGGATGAGAGGTGAGGTTGGAGGGAGAACAGGAAATTGTGGAAGGAAGGTTTTAATTTTTACTGTAAATATTTTCCTTCTCCCTTGAACTTCTCCAAATAATTTTATATTGTATAGTATGCATTGTTCATTTGATTAAAAATAAAACAATTAACTTTTTACCAAATCTAGTAACTTGGAAAGGGGGGGCAGTAATGGAAATAATATATATCTTGTGTCTCATGCTCTCTACTACTGAAGTATTTTTCAAGTGGTTAATTCACCACCAAAAAAAAAAAAAAAACAAGCCATGTTTAAACTGCATCTCTGCTTTACTTCTGAACTCTGTAGGTTGGGTGACACCTAATCACACAGCACCATTTAATACAACTTTTTTCCAGGGAGGTATTTTGTCTCCTTTTGCAGTGGTTCTTATGCTTCTCTA
>NW_028094132.1:0-503 GCF_014824575.4 Sturnira hondurensis | reverse complement strand
GAGGTCGGTGCTGTCACTGACAGGTGAGGACACCAGGCACAGTGTGGGGAGCAATGTGTCAGAGGTCACAGGCCAGGAAGTGGCAGAGCTGGGGTGTGGGCCCAGGCAGGGGGCTCAGCACAGGCGCTCACCCGCTGGGCGCTGATGCTCAGTGACACCCTGACCCACCCATCAGGGGCTTTCTAGACATCCCCTCCTGGCCTCACAGACCCCTGAGTGGGAGCTGGGATTGGCACCCCTGCACAGACAGGGAAACTGAGGACCCCAGGGACACTGAGACTTGCCCAGGACCACAAGGCTCACTGGATGTTCACAGCATCCCGCCAAGGCTAGTGGGACCACCCACTTCTGCAGGTGGTGCTCTGTGCTCAGATCTCCCCACTCTCCTAGTGTCCGCGGTTATCACCATTATACTGGCGAGGAAATAGGTGAGGGACTGTCTTCTCCCCTGGCACTGTGTCCCAGAAACTTCTGTGACCCCCAAGCTTCATGTCCATCTATAG
>NW_028094131.1:0-989 GCF_014824575.4 Sturnira hondurensis | reverse complement strand
TTCCTTTGTGCTAACGTACCCTTTCACTTCATTATTCCCTCTAATTTCTTTGATCAAACCTTTTCCTAAGCAGTGGGTTGCAGTCAGCAGCTACTTGATTCAATTCAGCCAACAGGCACACCCCCTTGGCCCTGAGGCTCAGCCACTGCTACACCTCCCCCTAGCCTCCCTCGGGAGCAGCAGTAAGAGAAGGAAGGGAAAGTTCTGGAGAAAGTGGCTCCCAAAGTTTACTGGCTGTAAGAATCATCTGGGTGGGAGTTGAAACACTCCCGTCCACACCCATGGAAATTCTGAGTTCAGAGGGGTCTGTTGAGGCCCTAGAATCAGCATGCTTCTAAGGCCCCAGGTAATTGCAGTGCAGGCAGTCAATGTGCCACATGTTGGGCACCTGGGTGACGAGTAATTATTAGTTTCCTGGGCACCTGCCAAATTCCTGGCCCCTTGGGATTTTAGGGTTAATTTTAGGTGTCTCAGTGGCACTCAAGCCTTTTACATCAACTCTCAATTGACCTACCATTGAATTCAGTTCCATTCTCATTGATTTTTGAAGGATGGGAGCACTCTCAGGATTAGGTGGCCAAGCCACACTCCCACATGCAGCCCATTCCAGCCAACCCCAGCGCAGTGCCCTACTCTCCCCAGGCCGCCTGTGGCAGCCACACCCTTTCAAGGATCTCTAAGTCGGGTTTTTAGTGCCACTTACGGCTTATGAAGGATGCAGAGAAGCCCTGAGCCGGCGTCTCCTGGGACTGGAACACAGCTGTGAGTGCATTTCTCGGGGTGACGATGGTGCCTGGAGCCACGTTCCCACAGCTCGTGGATAACAGCGCTGTGTCTGCCGCCTCAGTTCCCGCCCACACCTAGTACAGCCACAAATATAACTTAATGCTCAAGGTTTTCCTGTTTACATTTTAATGCACCTATGCTGAAAAATCACGGTACGAAGGTGTGTATCAACCTAAACATAATAGTAAATAAAACAATGCAAA
>NW_028094130.1:0-2014 GCF_014824575.4 Sturnira hondurensis | reverse complement strand
CTGACTGACCTGTCTTTAGCTCATACTATGTGCTTGCTTCTTCTGTCAAATATTTATTGAATATAAAGGCACGGGCTGTTTTCTGGGCTCTCTATTCTGCTCCATAGATCTATGTGTCTCTTCTTTTGACAGTGTCATACTATTTTGGCTATTATGGGCTTATAGTATAGTTTACTATTAGGTAGTGTGTTTCCTCCAGTTTTGTTCTTTTTCTCAGGATTGCCATTGCTATGTGGGGCCTTTTGTGGTTTCATACAAATTTTTGAAATATTTGTTCTATTTCTGTGAAATGCATTATTGAAATCTTGATAAGAATTGTGTTGAATGTATAGATTTCTATGGGTAGTCTGGACATTTTAATGATGTTAGTTCTTCCTATCTGTGAACATGGTATATGCTTCCACTTATTTGTGTCTTCTGTAGTTTCTTTCATCAGTGTCTTATGGTTTTCCAAGTATAGCTTTTTTTATTCTTGCTTAGATTTATTTCTAGATATTTTATTTCTTTTGAAGCAGTTGTGAATGGGATTGTTTTCTTAATTTACCTTTATGATAGTTCATTATTGGCATATAAAAATGCAACTGATTTCTGGACTTCCAGCCTAGATGGAAGCGTAGGAGGAAACACTGTACCTCCTCACACAACCAAGTTTATGAACAACCAATATTTAAAAACCAGAATGCAACCAAAACAAAGAGAAAATTAAACTGTACCTTAGCCTGACAACAACGAACCTTTCATCCATACTGGTAAGAGGGGCAGAGTCAGTGGCTGGCAGAGATGGGTCCCAGCAGGAAAAAGCGGCTTGACCAACCCAGGCACGCAGGTGGCAGTTGGCAGATCTCAGATGTGGGGTGGCAATGGGCAGACCCAGTGAGGGCACAAGGCGGCTGGCTGACCATGGTCACACATTCACATGCAGGTAAACCAGGCAAAGGAGCAAGCAGTGAAATAGACCTCGAAACCCAGGGCCCCAGCTCTGGGAAATAAAGACTAAAAGGACCAATGGAAAAAAACTTTCAGGGGTAGAGGTGCTGGGAGAGGCTTCTAGGCTCACAGAGAGTCCATTAGAGAGACCCACAGGGTTCTGGAGGATGCACAAGCCCACACATCTGGGAACTAGCACCAGAAGGGCCCAATTTGCTAGTGGGAAGCAGAAGAGGGGACCAAAATCAGAGAGAGAGCAGAAAAAAATGCCATTGCCCTTCTATGACCCCACCCCCACATAGAGCATCACAACCCAGCCACCTGGGTTGCCCCATCCTGGTGAACACCTAAGGCTCTGCACCTCATACGTAACAGGAGCAAACAGACCAAAACATATGGCTCAAGAAGAAGAACAGCTCAAAGCCCCAGAGTCAATACTTCTAAGTGACCAAGAGATAGCCAGCCTATCAGATGCACAGTTCAAAATACTGGTGATAAGGATGCTCACAGAACTGGTTGATTTTAGTCACAAATTACATGAAAAAGCGAAGGCTACACTAAGTGAAATGAAGCAAAATGCACAGGGAAACAATAGTGATGGGAAGGAAACTGGGACTCAAATCAAGAGAGTGGACCAGAAGGAAGAAAAAAAATGACCAAACAGAAAAGAATGAAGAACCTAGAATTCAAAAAAAATGAGGAGAGGCTTAGGAACCTGCAAGACATCTTTAAATGTTCCAACATCCGAATTATAGGGGTTCCAGAAGGGGAAGAGGAACAGCCACAAGTGGAAAACTTATTGGAAAAAATAATAAAGGAGAACTTCCCCAGTCTGGCAAAGGCAATAGGCTTCCAGGAAATCCAGGAAGCTCAGAGAGTCCCAAAGAAATTAGACCCAAGAAGGAATATACCAAGGCACATCACAATTACATTAGCCAAGATTAGAATGAAGGAGAGAATCCTAGAAGCAGCAAGAGCTAAGGGGACAGTTACTTACAAAGGAGTTCCCATCAGACTGTCAGCGGATTTCTCAAAAGAGACCTTACAGGCAAGAAGGGGCTTGAAAAAGGTATTCCAGGTCATGAAA
>NW_028094129.1:0-1134 GCF_014824575.4 Sturnira hondurensis | reverse complement strand
TAGTCCATGTGAATGTCTTACTTCATTCATGATGACGCAGACACTGTGGGCCGGTGTCCACATCAACTGAGTTCTTATTCAAGGATGCCGGAGGGCTCCTTCATTCAAAAAGCTCTGCATTTGGAAGCTATTCTCATCCGGTGATTGGAAGAGAAGCTGTTATTTGAATTGAATCCTGGTGATTCAATCACCAATCTAGATTCATTTTTAGCATCATCACATTCATCTGTTTAGGCTCACAGCACAGAATACAATAGACTGGGTAGCTTGCTCATGAGACACTTACTTTCTCACAGTTCTGGAGGCTAAAAGTCCAAGATCAAGGTAGCAGCAAAGGTGGTTTCTGGTGAGGCCTCTCCTCCTGGCTTGCAGATGGCCAGTTTCTCACTCTGCCCTGACATGGCCTTTTCTCTGTGTATATGGGGAGAGAGATCTCAGCTGTTCCTTCTAAAAATACCAGCTCTATTGGATTAGGGCTACACCCTTAGGATCTCAAGGAGTGCCAGCTATTCCAGTCCCCACAATTCAAGACCTTCAAGCCAGGTATCAGATATACGAATAAAGAAACTCTTTAGATGAATTTTGCCTCAGCCAGTTTCTGGTGACTTGAGAGATGCTGAGCCACACATACCCAGCTAAACTGCTTAAGTTCTTGACTCACTGAAACCATCTTAAATAGCAAAGAAATTGTTGGTGTTTTAAGACAATAAATTTGGGAGTGATTTTAAAACTGCAATAATATCTGAAACACCACAGTAATNTAGTAGTATTGGCTCATGGATGGGTAGAATAATTGAACAAAACAAAATTAAGAAATAGAATAATAGATATATATTTTTTACATATGGAAATAGTAGTATTATTACAGGGCAGTGGGACACAGATTGTTCTTCAATAAATGTTCTGGGAAAATTTGGTCATCCTTATGATAAGAAAAGAAACTGTATTGAAACCTCGTACCATACCTGGAAATTCATATCCTATGTGGGTTGAAGATGTAAATGTAAAAAGAAAAACTTTCAAACTTTTAAAGAAAATTATAAACTCGGGGCAGGAAAGGACTTTGAGAAATATACACAGAAATCTTTCATCCTGAATGCAGTTTCCTCTGCATTCCTGGTCCATTCCTGGTGC
>NW_028094128.1:0-506 GCF_014824575.4 Sturnira hondurensis | reverse complement strand
GTGACATTCACACCTGCCAACTCCGAGGAAGGTGTCATCCGACTTTCTACTGATCTTAACATCAAGTTTTCTACCAAGAAAGCCTGTAACCACTCATCAGTGTGGAAGATTCAGAAATCTACCAACCTGGAGATACAATGGTTTGTCACCACTGGTGGGGTTGAAGGAAATCCTGGTTGTGAAACAGTGACCAACTGGTTCAAGATTGAGAAGATTGGAGGCGCCATAGATGGTTACAAGCTAGCTTTCTGTCCTTCAGACATTTGTCCCGGCGTTGGTTTATGCAGGGATATTGGGACCTATTTTGAGAATGATGGACGTAAAATTCTGTCTCTTAATGATAAACTACAACCTTTCACAATTCAGTTTAGGAAGGTTAGGTCTTTAAGTTCATCTTTATGAACGCTAAAAAGTATTTGGGCGCTAAATAATGATGGGACTAGGCTACCTCCTGTTGTCTCTAGTTCTGTTTGTTGACTTTGTCTTTCTTTCCTGCGATCTCATTG
>NW_028094127.1:0-521 GCF_014824575.4 Sturnira hondurensis | reverse complement strand
GGGCTGACTCTGATATTTTCAATTTATATTTCAAACAGCATTGTACAAACTTTGACACTGACCAACATAGTTACATTGTGTTTCATATTAAGAAACATGGAAAACTCCAAGATTCCATAGGTTTATTCAAAATGATTTAAAAACTCATCATTTTGAGTAAACCTATGGAATCTTGGAGTTTCTCATCAGCCAGCTGAAATGGCTTTATCAGTCTCTAGTTAATAGAAAAGACTTAAAAGTCACTTTATATATATTTATATATTAGCATTTTATTTATAAATAATTGTATGTCATAGGTGCTGTGACACTCTTCATTTTGGTTTGTGTTTCTAAACATATATTTTTTTATTTTTGAAGTCTTGAAACCAGAAGGAAAAATAAGTTTCAACTGTTTAAAATGAGTTTGTTTTTTAAACACTTGTGTTAGTCAAGGGAGAATTTTTTTTTAAGATTTATTTATTTATTTATCTTTTTAGAGGGGAAGGAGAGAGGGAGAGAAACATCAATGTATGGTTGCCTTT
>NW_028094126.1:0-2088 GCF_014824575.4 Sturnira hondurensis | reverse complement strand
GAGAAAGGCTTGTACCGCAGGGGTGAGGCCCGTCTGCTCATGAACGAGTTCGTGCTGGCGGAGGGCGACTTCGAGAGGGTGCTGGAGGTCAACCCCCAGAACAAGGCCGCGAGGCTGCAGATCTCCGTGTGCCCGAAGAGGGCGAAGGAGCACAACGAGGGGGACCGCAAGACCTATGCCAACATGTTTGCGAAGTTCGCAGAGCGGGACGCCAAGGTGTGTGCAGAACCCCGGGAGCACGGAGCAGGGAGCACAGTGTGGTCTGACTTGAGGCTGGATGGGGTCCAGGGTGGAGTGCGGCTGTTCTGCCCACCAACAGCAGGAAGTAGGGGCACTGACATGTCTGTGCAGGGCGTGAGGAAACTTCATTCCCTAGAAATTAAACAAATCAAGCACATCAGGTTTTTTCCAAATAACACCTCCAGGGTGAGACCCATGGTTTTCCCAGCAGCTGGGCTGGGGTGGGGAGGCCCAGCGTCCCGCCCTCCCCCTGGAGGTTCCTGGCAAGTGGGACACAGGTCAGCCTCCCTGCCGCAGAGTTGTATCCTGAGCTCAGCCTCCACTCCCCACCCTCTTTTGTCTCATGAACTTGATTATTCAATGGTGGCGAGCTAGTCATTTAACCAAAGAAAAGTAGACTCTCCCACTTTAAACCATTGGTAGCACAGCCCTGCCCGACCCAGTCAGGAAACTGAAATGAAGACCTTGCACCGCCCTCTCGTGTCAGACTTGACACACAGTCGGTGAGGCCGGGAAGTACTTGAACATTTCACTTATTTCTCCCTCAGGAAGAGGCCAGTAAAGCGATGGCCAAGAAGACGTTAGAAGGGGTCACCAATCAACAAGAGACAGGAAGTCCTGCCAAGGAAGAAGGGCAAGCTAGAGACCACGTATGACGCCACGCAAAGGAGGGAAGAGTCCTAATGAACTCGGCCTGCTCTCCAGGCTTTCCCCAACTCAGGACTGACCATGTTCAATGTGCAGTTTGTCACAGTCTGTGTGATTCTGGAAGCAAAGAGCAAAACCAGTAGTCCCCACAAAACCACACCCTGCTGCTGCCCAGTGCTGTCATTGAGGGGAGGTGGGGGACCACCGTGGGGACACAAACAGGTGGCCATCGGTGTGGAGAGTTGGGGCCGGCAGCAAAAGTCCAGCTCATTTCAGTTTAGGTCAGCTTCCACTGTGCAGTGCAGGGTCCCCGGATGATCCTGACCATCGGGCTGTCTGTTAGGTGTCACATGTGATAGAATTTCAGTAGCACTTCAGAAACCTGCAAATGAAGGCCTACTGAATTCCTCCTTTCCTGCAGATGGGTTGGGGGAAGGAGGGTGGAGTTCTGTGTTTTAAATCACTGAAGTGCTGCAAATGTGACTGTTGCATTTCTAACCAGCAGAAGCCAGAGTGGAGTGGCCTGCTGTCCCCTCATTTCCACAGCAGCATCACAGACTTGGCACCAAGAACCTCACAGGCCACTTGCTTGTGGACTTAGCCCCGCCCCACTCTGAGCTGGCTTTCTACACCCCCCCACCCCCACCTGTCCCTGAGGAGGAATTCTGTCATTCCTGAAACTCTCTTCAGCAATGACAGGGAGCAGAGGGGGTTTCTGAGTCAGTTTTCTGTGTTTTGGATGGAGTTCTGAGAGGCCGAAGTGTGTCCAGAGCCATCAGAATCGTGCTTGTTTCCTTCGTCTTCTCCTTTTAGGGATAATGTCGACCGCAGTCCCGCCTGTCAGCCTCGCTGCTACTCAGTACCTAATTTCTACGCCAACCCTCGCTCTTAAGAATGCACGACTTGCTCTTGTACCATCTCTGACCGGGAGTGGATGTATTTACACATCCACATAGGACCCATGTAGCTTTTTTTGTTGTCTTTTAGAACTTACCGGCTCATAAACATTTGTATGTACACTGGTTTATGGAACTTATTTACAATCCTCTCTCATGAAAAAAACCCACCTTGACTTTTTACTATTAAGTAGCTGAATTTTTAAAAACAAACTCTGGGGTCGGAAAACTCAGTAGTTGCTCTCCCGCATTAGGGTATTCCTCGCAGACCTGACACCCAGTGGCTTTCTCTTCCTGCACTGAG
>NW_028094125.1:0-869 GCF_014824575.4 Sturnira hondurensis | reverse complement strand
GGAGATAAACCATGTTTCTGAGGAGAATAACTTTTCTTGGGAAGGAAGAGGCGTCAAATGAGCTGGGCAGGAAGGTCAGTTAGACAGACAGGGGAGAGACATATGAACCTGATGAACCCAGCATCCAAACTGAACCCGGGCTACCGACTGAAATCTTTCCTGAGACTAAAACTTAAAAAAAATTTCCCAGAGGACTTCCGCCAAGATGGAGGCATAGGTGGAAACACTGTGCCTTCTCCCACAACCAAGTTTGGATACAACAAAAGTTTTGGAGAACTAAGACACACCCAGAGACCAGAAAACGGAATTAAACGGAAGTCCGACAGCTACGAACCGTTCAACGAGGATGGTAAGAGAGGTGGAGCCAGCAGCGGAGCAGGGTCGGGAAGGACAGACCTAGGAGCGCAGGCAGCCCGGATCTAGTCGGGGTGCGGGGCAGACTGACCAAGGTCGCACATTCGCGCGCAGTGAGACGGACCACGCAGGCCCCAGAGGGCGAACCCAGTGGTGGAGGGCTGACAGCGGTGGCACACTCGCGTGCCTTGGAGCGGGGCGCGTGGCCCTGGTGATGGTGGTGGCTGCGGTGCTGGTGGGGGTCGGGGAGGCGGGCGCTGGAGGGAAGCCATTGTCCCTCTTTGACCCCGCCCCCACATACAACATCACAACCCAGAGACTGAGTTGCCCTGCTCTGGTGAAAACCTAGGGCTCGGTTCCTGCTACTTAACAGGCACGAACAGCCCAAAAGATGGTGAAAGAACTCAAAGTCCCAGAGCCAATAACTCTAAGCGACCACCAGATTGCCAGCCTCTCAGAAGCACAATTTAAAACACTATTTATCAGGATGCTCACAGAATTGGTAGAGTACAGTC
>NW_028094124.1:0-1878 GCF_014824575.4 Sturnira hondurensis | reverse complement strand
TATTTGTTTTACTGTTTAGGTTCCTGTTAAAGGTGAGATTGTAGCATATTTGGCTTTCACCACCTGGCTTATTTAGCTTAGCATAATACTTTCTACTCCACCCATGCTGTCACAAAGGTTAGGAGCTCCTTCTTTCTTTCAGCTGTATAGAATCCCATTGTGGTGGGGTGTTTTCATTTACTCATGGGAACCTAGGTTGCTTCCAGCACTTGGCTATTGTAAATTGTGCTGCTATGAACATTGGGATGCATAAGTTCTTTTGGATTGGTGTTTCAGGGTTCTTAGGATATAACCCTAGCAGTGGAATTGCTGGCTCAAAAGGCTCAGTTTTAGTTTCTAAGAAAAATTTATAGCACTTCCCATAGTGGTTGTATCAGTCTGCAATCCCACCCACAGTGCACTAGGGTTCCCTTTTCTCCACAAACTCCCCAACAGTTGTTGTTTGTTGCTTTCTCTGTGATGTGAAGTGGTATCTCATCATGGTTTTAGTTTGCATCTCTGTGATATCTAATGACACTGGGCATTTTTTCATGTGTCTCTGTATCCTCTGTATGTCCTCCTTGCAGAAGTGTCTGTCCAAGTCCTTTGGCCACTTTTTAATTGGGTTGCCTGTCTTAGAGTGGAGTCATGGAGGTACTTTGTATATTTTGGAGATTAAACCCGTGTCTGAGGTATCATTGGCAATATGTTTTCCCATATGGTTTGTTCTTTTTTTTCTTATTTTGACTCTGTTTTATTTAGCCATGCAGAAATTTCTAATTTTGATGAGATCTCATCTGTTTATTTTTCCCGTTATGTCCCTTGCTCTAGGGGACCTATCAGTAAAAATGTTGCTGGGTGAAATATCTGATTTTTCCTGCCTATATTCTCCTCTAGGACTCTAGTGGGTCATGGTTTACATTTAAATTTTTTATACACCTCAAATTTATTTTTGTATATGGTGTAAGTTGGGGCTCAAGTTTCATTTGTTTGTTTCTTTCTTTTTTTTCTTTTTCTTTTTTTGCAAGTAGTTGTCCAGTTCTCCCAACACCATTTGTTGAAGAGGCTGTTTTTACTCCATTTTATGTTACTGCCCCCTTTGTCAAATATTAATTGCCTGTAGAGACTTGGATTTATTTCTGGACTCTGTGTTTTGTTCCATTGGCCTATATGCCTGTTTTTATGCCAGTACCAGGCTGTTTTGATTACAGTGGCCTTATAGTACAGTTTGGTATCAGTTATTGTGATCCCTCCTACTTTGCTCTTCTTCCTCAAAATCGCAGGTGCTATTTGGGGTCATTTATGGTTCCATATAACTTTTTTGAAGTGTTTGTTCTATGTTTGTGGAGTATGCCATTGTCACTTTAATGGGTTTTGCATTGAATCTGCAAATTGCTTTGGACAATATGGACATTTTGATGATGTTAATTCTTCCAATCCATGAACATGATATGTTTCCATTTGTTTATGTCTTCCTTGGTTATTTTCTTCAGTGTTCTGTAGTTTTCTGTACACAGTTCTTCTACCCCCTTGGTTAGGTTTCTTCCCAGATATTTTATTTTTCTTTCTGCCATATCGAATGGGATTTTCTTAACTTCTGGTCCTGCTGTTTCATTGTTAGTATACAAAAATACCTTGGATTTCTGGATATTTACTTTGTATCTCACAGTTTTTCCAAATTTATTTCTCAGGTCAAGCAGTTTTGGGGTAGGGTCTATAGGATTTTCCATGTACACTATCATGTCATCTGCAAACAGTGACAGTTTTGTTTCCTCCTTTCTAATTTTGGATGTTTTTTGTTGTCTGGTTGCTGTGGCTAAAACTTCCAATACTATTTTGAATAGAACTGGTGAAAGTGGACAACCTTGTCTTGTGCCTGGACTTTAGTGGAAAAGATTT
>NW_028094123.1:0-824 GCF_014824575.4 Sturnira hondurensis | reverse complement strand
AGGGGAGAAGCCCTATGTTTGCAGGGAGTGTAGACGAGGCTTTACATGCAAGTCATATCTCATCAGACACCAGAGGACACACTCAGGGGAAAAGCCCTATGTTTGCAGGGAGTGTGGGAGAGGCTTTACATGCAAGTCAGTTCTCATCAGACACCAGAGGACACACTCAGGGGAGAAGCCCTATGTTTGCAGGGAGTGCAGGAGAGGCTTTCCACAGAAGTCAGCTCTC
This sequence comes from Sturnira hondurensis, assembly GCF_014824575.4. Taxonomy (NCBI): domain Eukaryota; kingdom Metazoa; phylum Chordata; class Mammalia; order Chiroptera; family Phyllostomidae; genus Sturnira; species Sturnira hondurensis. Next base: position 595 of record NW_028094123.1, on the reverse strand, counting down.
ATCACACACCAGAGGACACACTCAGGGGAGAAGCCCTATGTTTGCAGGGAGTGCAGGAGAGGCTTTACATACAAGTCAGTTCTCATCAGACACCAGAGGACACACTCAGGGGAGAAGCCCTATGTTTGCAGGGAGTGCAGGAGAGGCTTTCCACAGAAGTCAGATCTCACCACACACCAGAGGACACACTCTGGGGAGAAGCCCTATGTTTGCAGGGAGTGCAGGAGAGGCTTTACACAGCAGTCACATCTCATCACACACCAGAGGACACACTCAGGGGAGAAGCCCTATGTTTGCAGGGAGTGTGGGAAAGGTTTTACACAGCAGTCATCTCTCATCAGACACCAGAGGACACACTCAGGGGAGAAGCCCTATGTTTGCAGGGAGTGCGGGAGAGGCTTTACACGGAACTCAGGTCTCATCAGACACCAGAGGACACACTTGGGTGAAGCTCTATGCAGGTGGACTGAATGAGTCCTGAGCATTAATTTGCATGTCAATAGCCATAGGAAGTCTATGGCCTCTTACTCTCCCCAAGATTGTAATTACTATACAAGTAACTGGTTAAACAAATCCTCCAGGTTTATGACAAGAA
>NW_028094122.1:0-1859 GCF_014824575.4 Sturnira hondurensis | reverse complement strand
AAGCACTGTGGCTGGGCACACAGGCACCAATGGGTGGCTTTCTGCTGGTGCCCCTTCACCAAGGCAGTCACCTGCCTGCTCCTTAGGTGCTTCCGCACAGGCAGGCCCTGGAAGCAAAGTCAGCATTTCCAGGTCAGGAAAACCCCCTGGGCCCTGTATTAATAAAAACCCAGTGCTCGGCTGAGACACTTGAAGGGCAGCGAATATGTTAGGTTTTACCCCTTGGATCCATCACAGCACTGGACTGAGAAAGCCATTTTCTGTCTAGAAGCCTTCAAATACTTCCCTCTCCAGGTCGAACACAAAATCGGAGGTCTCGGAACCTCAGCCAGCCTTTCTCTTGAACGGGGTCTCCAGTCCCGATCTGTCAGTGTCAGTGGCTCGGCAACTGTGCTGTCCTTTGGAATGAAACACAGGGACAAAGTAAGTTGCAAGGGCCTTGGATGGAAAATCCAGAAGGAGGACCAGAAAGATAACCCGTAAAAGCAAGAAGGGCTTGAACAATGGCAGGGGTGGAATCTTGAGGGTTTTGTTGCTTGGCCGGTTTTTCCCTGTTCTTGCATTTTCCCTAATCTTGGGCTGTTCGATTGTCTCTATTGGAGATGGAAGGAACCTTGGAGGTATTTAACTTAGCGATTCCACAAAGGGGCTCTGGAATCTGTGAAACCTCTACTTTGACGTGTGAAATCTTGTTGCATGTGGGTGTGATTTTAACATGTGCACAATTCTTGATAATTTTCTCAGACAGCAGTGAATTCTTCTCCCCTTCGGTGTAGGCTGTATTCAGTGACTTGCATCCAGCACACAGGTCATAAAAAGCGCTGTGGCTTCCCCCTTGCCCTCCCTCTCTCTTAGACCCACTCGCACTGGGGGAACCCAGCCACCACGCTGTGAGGGATGCCATCTGCCTTCACCAGCCTAGGAAGGAGCCAGCTCTGGAAGGGGTCCTCTAAACCCACCCAGGACTTAGGATCAGGGTCTCTCAACCTTGCCACTATTAACATTTGTGGGGGCTCTCGTGAGCCCTGTAAAAGGTTTAAAGGAATCTTTGGCCTCCACTCGCTACATGTCCATACACCCTTAGTGACCAAGAAGAATGTCTCCAGATGTTGCCCAATGTCACCTGGGAGGCAAAGTCACCCCTGGTTGAGTGCCACTGTATTGGATGCCTGAGGCCTTCATTAAGAACTTGACTTTAGACTTCCGCCAAGATGGAGGCATAGGTGGAAACACTGTGCCTGCTCCCACAACCAAGTTTGAATAAAACAAAGGTTTGGAGAAACAAAGACACAACCAAAGGACAGAAAATTGAATTATACGGAAGTCCGACTACATCTAACCGTTCAACGGGGACGGTAAGAGGGGCGGAGCCAGCAGCAAGCAGGGTCGGGCAGGACACGGCCCCCGACCCAGGCGCGCAGGCAGACGAGAACCAGTTGGGGTGCGGGGCAGACCGCGGGCGCATATTCGCGCACAGTGAGACAGAGCACGCAGGCCCCAGGGGGCGAGGGCTGACGGTGGTGGCACACTCGCGAGCAGGGGAACGAAACGCGTGGGCCAGGTGACGGCAGCAACTGCGGCACCGGTGAGGGCCGTGGCGGCAGGCGGCGGGTGGTGGACAGGACGCCATAGTCCCTCTTTGACCCCGCCCCCACATATAGCATCACAACCCAGCGACTTAGTTACCCTGCAATACTGGTGAGAGCCATTGTCGCTCTTTGACCCCGCCCCCACATACAACGTCACAACCCAGCGACTTAGTTGCCCTTCGGCACCGGTGAGGGCCGGGGCGGCAGACGGCAGACGAGACGCCAGAGTCCCTCTTTGACCCCGCCCCCACATACAACGTCACAACCCAG